>NW_017275025.1:5635-25279 GCF_001594065.2 Cyphomyrmex costatus | reverse complement strand
CGACGGTCGGCCCTTTCCGGCGAGACTGGCGGTTATAGCGGCGGCTGCTGTCCCTGCGAATTATGTTTGATTTGGTTCAAAATATATTCGGGCGCACCGCGCCCTCATCGTTGCTAATGACCACCGGTCATTGCGACGGCAGCCGGCTAGGTGTTTGTGCCGGGTACGATGCCTATTTCTAGGGGGCATCGTTACAAAGTTATTTAATATACAGTATAATTTCTTTTTACAACTTACATTCTGTTTAAGATGGTTTTAGAAGATTTTTTTCTTTTTTAAGTGTGTCCCTCGGATGAGGGGAAAATAAAGCGTCTTTAGCCCTAACCTTTTTGGGCTATATAACGCCAAGAAGACTTCTTGATAACGCAAAGATTAAGAACAAGACTTCTTGGTTATAACCGACGCGCGCATGCGCAAACTTTCATTCAATGTGCAATGCCACTGCGCATTGAATGAATAACCGCGGACGTTTTTTGACCTACCCCCACCACGCTAGTTTACTCTCCTGGTTCTAGTCTTCTTGGTTGCCATAAATGATAAATTTAAACTTCCAATTGCATATTACTTCACTGATCAATTAAACGGTCATGAGAAAGCAAAGTTATTAAAAACCGCTTTATGTGCACTTTATGAAAATAACATAGATGTTGTTAGTATCACATTTGATGGAGCAGCTTCAAATATATCAATGTGCCAAGAATTAGGTGCACATTTGAAATCAACTGACATTGAAAACAATGTTCCATATTTTGATCATCCCACTAATGAATGTAAACGTATTAGAATTTTTTGTGACGCGTGCCATATGATCAAGCTTGTTAGGAATACTATTGCTACATATGATTTAACTGATAACGACGATCGAACAATTAGTTGGAAGTATGTTAAACAATTAGTTTTCTTACAAAACGAAGAAAAATTACATCCTGCAGTTAAAGTTAGCAACAGACATATTTACTTTAAAAATGAAAAGATGAAAGTCAGTTTAGCAGAGCAAGTGCTCAGTATGTCGGTATATGATGCACTTCAGTTTTTGGAACATGATTTAAAATTTCCTCAATTTGTTGGAGCTGAAGGAACCGCGATATTTTGTAAAATTTTTAATTTCATATTTGATTTACTGAATTCAAAAAATTTATATGCTAAAACAGAAATGAAAAAAGCAATATCTAGAGATAATGTAACCGCTAAGATCGTGTGATCTGTTGCGTATGTGTACGCGCTTTTTCTCTGACAAATTGCCTTGTGGCCTCAGGATGAAAATGAAGTTGTCTTCTCTATTTGATTACAGTTTTCTCAATTATAATGTTTATTAGAGATCTGTACAACGAAATAATAACTTGTTCTCTCGATCGTACATGTGACGATTACAACGTCTCGACTACAACTCATAACGAACTACAAGATTTTCCACTCCTGCATACATAACGCTCAGCGCCACCGCTCTAACCAATCATAACGTAGACGTGCCACCACGCATGACTATTGGCGCCATACAGATTGAATTCAAAACTTATCAAAATTAAAGTAAAGCGTGTACATGCCGCCGGCCTTGAAAGGCTTACCTTTCAATATAAAACATAATCTTCTAAAATTGCTAGCGTACAATATACAAAGTAAAAATAATTTAATAGGACATACAATGTCTAGTAACTCTGATTCATTGTTGTTACTGCTATAATGTGAATTAATAACTGTAGTTATAAGATCATTCGGTTCTATGGGAAGTAGGCATAATCGCGTAATTGGACGTTTGTAAGTTCCCTTGGTAGTATAGGCTGTAGCTACACGGCCTATTCCATCATCACCGATATGAACATCTTGTATTCTACCTAAAACCCACGATAATGGTGGTTGTTTGTCTTCAATTAAAATCACCATTTGACCTATTTTGATGGTTGACTCCTCCGTCTTCCACTTGCTTCTTTGTTAGAGTTGATGCAAATATTCTCGCGTCCAACGTTTCCAAAAGTGTTGCTTCAATCGTTAAACGTGTTGCCATCGTGAGAGACGATTTATTTGTATAGCATCGATCGATTCTTCTGGATATGCTGTCAATGGTGATCCTATGATAAAATGACCAGGAGTTAGAACTCTTAAGTCTCTTGGATCAGAAGATAATGGCGTTATTGGATGTGAGTTCAAGATGGCTTCGATTTGTATAAGAAGCGTTTCCAGTTCTTTGAATCTCAAGTGGGCATCCTTTGTTAGTTTCCTTAAATGTTGCTTTACCGACTTGACCGCAGCTTCCCAGAGTCCTCCATGGTGTGGAGAGCGAGGCGGAATAAAGTGCCATTGTATGCCATGCTTAGAGGCTTGATCTGATACTTGTTGCTGTGTTTTCTTATCAGTGAGCAGAGCTGATAGCTCATTCAATTCTCTTTCTGCTCCGACGAAATTGATAAAGGGGTCCAGCGTAATTTACTCCGCATCTTTCGAAAACTCGATGAGACGTGGTTATACGCGAGCTGGGTAAATTACCCATAATAGTTGAGGCAGGCTTCTGAAGCAAGTTATACATCGTTGGACAATTTGCCTCACAATGTTTCGTGCAGATGTCATCCAATATCTTTGACGTGTGGCTGCTAACGTGGCTTGAGCACCAGCATGAAAATTCTTCTCATGTTCATGACTAATTATCAGATGTGAAAATGGATAGTGACTGGGTAACAATATAGGATGTTTCGCTGCATATGATAGATTTGATGCCTCTAATCGTCCTCCTACTCTTAAGACACCTGCATCATCTATGAACGGATTTAGCCTTAAGATAGGACTGTTTTTGTTTATAGCACCCTGTTTGCTGAATGAACTAAGTTCCTTTGCGTAGTAAGTACTTTGAATTAACTTTACAAGTAATAACGTTGCATTATGCTGCTCATTGACTGTAATTGGTGGAATAATGCAACTTACTTCTTTTGACGCAACTGTTAAAGACTTCAGAGATCCATTGATCTTTCTTGTATTTCTTACAAAACGTAGAATATACGCTACAACACGAATGAGTTTGGATAATGTGGAATATCGATGGAATATATCAAATTCCTCACCTTGTGTTGTCACAGTAACTAGACCTTTAGATTTTTTCTCAGGTACCTCGATTGTCTGAATTGATGCGCTGCTTTGTGACCACTGATCCCTGTCGAGCGAAAGCCAGCTAGGTCCTGACCACCAGATGTCTAAATTAGCCAAACTTCCAGGCATAACGCCTCGTGACAAAGGATCTGCAGGATTCTCTTCACTTCTAATGTGATGTCAATATTGAATGGGAGTTAGTTGTTGGATTTCTCCCACTCTATTTGCAACAAAAGTGGCCCATGTACGGCTGCATGCTTGAAGCCATGCTAAGACAATCGTGGAATCAGTCCACAACTCTGTCTTGTCGATCTTGCATGTAAGACATTTTGATACTTTGTCGACTAATTGAGCTAATAATAGAGCAGCACATAATTCCAATCGAGGTAAGGATAAGTTTTTCAGAGGTGCAACTCTTGACTTGGAACACAGTAGTTTTACTGAGTGTTTGTCCTGGCTGGAAGTGGCTCTCACATATATACATGCCCCATAGGCGGTTTCACTGGCATCTGCGAACCCATGCAATTCCAAACGAATGTACTGGTCCACCGCAATAACCCAACGAGGGATCTTGAGGCTTCTAATCTCTTGTAGTTCACGTTCGTAACGCTTCCACTTCGTAGCAATATCCAATGGAAAAGATTCATCCCAATCCAGTTGGAGACGCCATAAATTCTGCAATATGATTTTGGCTACTACTGTCACTGGTCCAAGTAACCCAAGGGGGTCAAAACTCAATGAGCTACGTGACAAAACGCTTCTTTTAGTAGGCTTCTCCAATGGTGGAAGCGTACCAAAACTGGAAAATTTGAAAGAATCATTGGTGCAATCCCAAACAATACCTAAAGTCCTTGTTTCTGTATTCTTGTCGCTATTCAAAATGAATTCCTTATGATCTACCGTATTTGAGTGGTCTCGAAGACTTGGTTTGTTAGAGGATCATTTTTGCAATTCAAATTTACCTTCCTGTAAAAGTTGAATCAGCTCATTCTTCAAATATGATGCCTCTTCCAGTGAGTCTGTTCCAGTTACCAAATCATCTACGTAAAAATCTCTCAAGGTAATCTGAGATGCTACTGGATATTGATTGATGTGATCCTCAGCGAGTTTTCTCAAAGACCTTATCGCAAAGAAAGGTGCTGCTGCAGTTCCGTAAGTCACCGTCATCAGCTCGAAAATCTTTATAGGATCCTCCTTGGTATCACGCCATACAATGCGTTGCAAGGCTGTTTGAGTGGGATCTAATAACACTTGTCTATACATTTTGCGTATATCTGCTGTCATGGCTATTTTGAAAATACGATTTCGTGTTAAAATTGAGAATAGATCATCTTGCACTGTTGGACCTACCATCAAAGTATCATTTAAAGAAATCCCTGTCGTGGTCTTACAGGAGCCATCAAACACTACTCTAAGCTTAGTTGTTGTGCTCGCTTCGTTTCGCACTGCATGATGTGGTAGATAAACTGGTGAGATGCCTGTACTAGATGTCTGCTCATTGGTTACTTCTCGCATGTGTCCCAATGTAATGTATTCTTTTATAAAATTCTTGTATTTTTCATGTAGACTCGGTTGGGAAGCAAAACGACGTTCAAGGGACTCAAAACGCTGCATGGCTATTTTTCGTGATTCTCCCAATTTACTTAATTGATCAGGCTTGACTGGCAATGTTACAGTAAATCTTCCTTCTTCAGTTCGCTTCACAGTTTCCAAAAATGTTCGTTCGCATGCCCTTTCGTCTTCTGACCATTGAGGTTTGGCAATATTATGCTCTACTTCCCAGAACCTACTGACTTTATAATTTAAGTCATCCAGTAATGTAATATGGTGATTAACTGACATCACTGAATCAGCGTTAGTACTCATTGTCGGACCGGACACAATCCAACCGAATTGAGTTTTCTGTAAAATGGGCTTGTTTTTAGCTTGTACAATTTGTCCTGCGCAAAGTATCCTGAAGAATAGCTCATCCCCCACCAACATATCAATATCTGCTGGCATACGAAAATTGGGATCTATCAATTTTATGTTCTTTGGAATGATTACACTTTGGCTAGGTACTATTTGCTGTGGTAATGGCTGAGTGATTCTTGGGATTACAACACATTCAATACGCTTACTAAAATTATTGAAATGCGATTTTATACATACACTAACCACGTGTTTTGCATGCACCATTTCTTCCATCACGCATGATGCTGTGATTTCAAGTGGTCTCTCTTCAATTTTCAACTTATTCACAAGTTCCTGCGTAATAAAATTCATCTGTGAACCATTATCAAGTAAAACTCTACATGGATATGCTTGCTTAACCGAATCGTATATGTAAATGACTGCTGTGGACAGTAAAACACTTGAAGAGAGATGACTTGATACACATTGTGCTGATACTGGTAACTGAGGCTGCTTTCCTTTTACGAGACACAGTCGACACACTTGACACAAATCGACACATGTCGCTTTCCATTTACAATTTTGTTCAAACTCAATCGACATACTTCGCCTCTGCTCGGGAGGAGAGTTAGCCCGGATCCTCATACGGACAACAGCGCTTTGACACCGGACACTGATTGGTGAAAAACGGGTTATAGGGGTAAATTTTACCCTCGCCACCGGTTTTTCACCAATCAGCGTTTGGTGTCAAAACGCTGTTGCCCGTATGAGGATCCGGGCTTAGAGTGTGTTTCGAGTCTATTCAAGTGTGATTTTGATGAATTAAGACAATTAAGTGATATTAGAACGCACTCCTTGCAATAATCGAATCTTATGCGTCTATTAAGATCAAAATTCAAATCTGTTATGGTTAGGTATTAAAAGTTCGTACACACTATACACACACTGCACATATCGCGTTCCATTTAAGGGGACCTTAAGCCTCCTGTATTACCGACTAAATCGTATAATTTTTGTATTGTAAATACTTTTTTTGTCATTCACAGATCCGAAAATCCTTTTACAGAATTAAAGTATACGCATTAATACGTGCCTGTGAGGTAGAATCTATGCTGAAAACGATACAAAATTTCAAAATTGAGTTCTTCTTTACCATTTTTTAGTCCAATATGGCGCTCCAGAGCTGTCACGTCGTTGCACGTCGTAACAATATTTGTTTTATATAAAAGCTGCGCAATCTATACTTAAGAAATAGTAGTTTATAGGCACGTAGTTTGCATGAAGAAACAGCGTGGAGTTCTTAAAATTAGATTTAGATGTCTAATTAAAACATAATTACGATACAAAAATCTACGTATATGTGTGGCGTACGTGAGTAAAATATTGATGTAGTGATGTGTCAATGACACGTAATCGTCTGTGTGTAAGATCCGTTAAGGATCCCCTTAAGTGTGGCAAACTGTGTTCGAGTGTGTTATACTGTGTCGATTTGTGTCTCTTAAAAGGAAAGCAGCCTGAGACTGCTCAGATTGGCCTGAATCTGGTTTCGAAGTTTGTGATTGATTTGAATTATTTACTGAAGATAAATGTAGCAAAGTATTATGTTTGTTGTTACATTTACGGCAAGAACCTGAGTTGCATGCTTTCGCTTGGTGCGATGTCGATTTTAAACAATTCATACAGAGATTTCTTTATAAACTTAATGCGTTCATCGATTGATAGTTTAAGGAAATTTTCGCAGTGATACAATTGATGGCTTTCTTTACAGAAAAAACAAGACGAATTAACAGTTGCGACGCTTGCCACTGGCATACCTTTATGTTTGTTACCTTGTTTTTGATTGACGCTATTGGATTGCGCATTATTCGCTCGATTATTTACCGCTTCAAGTGCTTGACAACGTTTTGATAGAAAATATTAATGTTTTTAACTCGAGAATATTAGAATCTACGAGGCTCGTTTCCCATGCCTTGGTGGTTGCTCTATCAAGCTTCGAGACAATAATGTAAATGAGGAGGTCGCTCCATTCACTTGTTGGCCGCTTGAGTGCTCTGAGTGCTCTTACGTCTTTGAGAATGGTATCCAGTAAATCCCGCAAAGCCACATGGTTTTCTTTCATAACAGCGGGTGCATCAAATATTGCCTTAATATGTTTTCGGACGATCCATCTCTTATTGTCGAATCTCTCTTTTACTGCATTCCACGCTTCATGATAATTATCCGTCGTGGTCTCAATGGATTTTACTACCTCCGCCGCTTTATCCTTTAACCACGATCTTAAATAATGAAACCTTTCGATATCTGTAAGACTAGGATTAACATGTATTAATTTTTCAAACGTATCTTGATATGAATACCAGTCCTCATATGCACCAGAGAACACTGGTAAATCAATTTTCGGAAGACGAATTCGCGTGTCTCTACGATCACTTGACGGTATACTTTGAACTGATGTTTGTATATCTGAGTTGCTAAATTGTTCGAGTATTTGCTCACATCTAGACATGAGCGCAAAATATGCTGATTCAAAACTCGTGCGTTGAATTTGCTGCTGCTCAAATAGTGCTTTCTGATCACTAACCGAAGAGTCGGCATTTTCGAGATGTTCTATACTACTTTGAATCTCATCAAATTGATTCCAAAGACTAGATAGTTTCTGTTTTCGTTCGACAATATCGTATCGCGATCCCCGTTCTGTACTAAATTCATCTACATAATTTTTTAATCGCGTCGCGGCAGCCTTTATTTGAGACCGTTTGTATTTTGATTCAGTTAAGGTTAACGTCGGCATGTTACGTATGGAATGCTATTCTTGTGAAAAAACCGATATGTATAGTGCCACTCCCCACTCTGGACAAATGAAAAATATGGCTGTTGCCACACAAGAAACTGTTACGTATCGCAAATTTATCGATACTAACCTATATATGATACAGACCTTCTATGCTTATTGTTGAGCGTTTTGATTGTACGTTTATCTTAATGTGCACTCATATACCTGTGTACAAGTATCTCTGAGTGCTCTTTTGCTTGCCCGAATCCACGATGGCCGTGCATCCGGCTCGAAAAGGACCATG
The DNA here is from genome assembly GCF_001594065.2 of Cyphomyrmex costatus. NCBI lineage: Eukaryota > Metazoa > Arthropoda > Insecta > Hymenoptera > Formicidae > Cyphomyrmex > Cyphomyrmex costatus. The sequence goes on along the minus strand of NW_017275025.1, from coordinate 17,234 downwards.
TAACCGCTAAGATCGTGTGATCTGTTGCGTATGTGTACGCGCTTTTTCTCTGACAAATTGCCTTGTGGCGTCAGGATGAAAATAAAGTTGTCTTCTCTATTTGATTACAGTTTTCTCAATTATAATGTTTATTAGAGATCTGTACAACGAAATAATAACTTGTTCTCTCGATCGTACATGTGACGATTGCAACGTCTCGACCATGATGTACTTACATCATGAGGCTTGTTCTTTTTGCCTGCACTGTCTGCACCAGCTCAGACAGTGCAATAAGTTGAAGTGAAACAAACGTATATCTGTTTCACTTCAACTTATTGCACTGTGGGCACAGTGCAGAGAAAAAGAACAGGCCTATGGTCTCGACTACAACTCATAACGAATTACAAGATTTTCCACTCCTGCATACATAACGCTCAGCGCCACCGCTCTAACCAATCATAACGTAGACGTGTCACCACGCATGACTATTGGCGCCATACAGATTGAATTCAAAACTTATCAAAATTAAAGTAAAGCGTGTACAGATAATTTATTCATTCTAAAAGATAAAATTAATGAATTTATTTCGTACATTAAATCTTTAAAAATGCAAAATACCTCTGTACTTCAAAGTAAGCGAAAAATAGGATTTATTGGATTTATTATCGATTTACAAAATATTATTGCTTTAGCGGAAGAGCTATTTAATGAAAATACAATTTTTACTAACATATAAACTGTCGCAAGATCATGTTGAAACTTTGTTTTCACTAATTAGACGAATGAATGGCTGGAACAATAATCCTACTGCCAAACAGTTCCAATCATCTTTTCGAAAAATATTATATAGTACAGTAAAATTAGACATAAAAAAGGGGTTATCTCGGAAAGTGAAGGGAAACGCAAAATTTTTTTTCTTTGTGTAGGGGGTGTCTAGAAAAGCTTATTTTCAAGTTGTCGTATCATGAGACCTTGAGCTTTTTTAAGGGGGGAGGGGGGAAGGAAAAAAATGCTTTTTTCGCTATAACTCCGCGAATTTTGGACCAAATTAAACGAGTAACCTCGCGTTTTGTAGCTTTTTTCGAGCTCTATAATTTTGCTATAGATGACCCCCCACCTAAAATCAATAATTTTCGAGTTTATGCAGTTTGAAGGGGGGGAAAAATGCAATTTTTATGGTTTGTCGCAATAATCTCGTTTCGGTGAAGAGATACAATTTTTTGACCTCAGACAAAGTTGTAGAGCTTGAAAAGACGAAGAAAATGAGCCGTGACTCGATTCGATTAGTCAAAAATTGACCATAGAAGGCAGGCTCCCCATTCCGCCGCGGCACGAAATGGCAGCCACGGCGGAGGCGCGCATCGGGCCGAGTTCGGCGCGTTTTCCGCTTCTGTCTTTTTTCTGACACATGCAATCGAAAAATGACTCATATGAAACTTGTAGAGTATGAAAATACCTACCTTTAGCTGCATATTGCTTCGAAATTAATTGAACATTGCGCACAGTAGAGAGCCCGAAAGTCATACGATGTACCGAAATATTCATTTTAATTTAAAGAAATCATTCGTTAAATTGAATTGAAGTAAATGATGTAACAAATTTGAATATTGTATATTGCAAAATACATAAATATTTATTTAAATGATCAAATTTAAATTACAATAATGAAGTTTTTGCAAATATTAAATACGAAATATAAAATTTCTAATATATGTTGTAAAATGTTTGAATATTGTTTAATGTGAAATAGAAAAATATTTATGTAAATGTTCAAATTGTAATTAAATATTGAAGTTTTTACAAATATTAATACGAAATATAAAATTGTTAACATACGTTGTAAAAAGTTTGAATATTGTTTAGTGTGAAAAAGAAAAATATTGATTTAAATGATTTAAATCTTATTGTAATTTAAATTTGATTTAAATTTGTACAGCTTCGCCAGCCTCCGTACAGTCCCGACGTAGCTCCCTGCGACTTTTGGCTATTTCCTCGATTGAAAATGCCGCTTAAAGGACACCGATTCGACGACAAGAAGACTGTTGAAACCAATGCGACGAATGCACTAAAGGCGATTCCAATAACTGACTTTCAAGACTGCTTTGGAAAGTGGAAGCATCGATATGAGCGTGTTGTTCAATCAAATGGGGACTACTTCGAAGGATGCCACCAACCGGATGACGAAAAATAAGCCAAGCGCCGAAAAATGGAGGTAGGTCGGATACTTTTGGGACAGACCTCGTATATCGTACTGACAAACTTCTACAGCAAAAAAATCGAGGTAGTTTATGTCAACCATCACATAATGTTATTGTAGTGTGTAAAACAGCAGAAAAAACTTTAAGATCTAATCAGCACATATTATTTAAAACTAAAAATATATTACATGTTTTAATACGTCAATCTGAACGCCTTCTTTCAAACACTATATTTCATACTGATAATCATATTTTTCGTCAGGAATTTGATCACCAAAGTCAATTAATAAGATTAATTTTGAAAACCTTTTTTAACGTACGTCTTAAACATGAAACTACAACATATATAAATTGGACTCCAAGAGTGAGAATGAGGAATAACAGATTAACACTCTAACAAAATCAGTAAAACTGACATCGCATATTAAAAGATCTTAAAGTTTTTTGACTATTATTTACTAGACTCAGCATTTACTACACTCAGAGTATGTTAATAATTTTGTCAAATTTATTAAACATATTTATCTCAATAAACATTAACTGGATTGATATTGTAATTGATAATGTAATCGACCCATTCTCTAGTTGTTCTCTAGGTCGATAATTTTTGGATAGAGATCTGTAGAAATTGTGATTGGAATGGGCCTCGCCCGGTTTTGGTTTATAGAGATACTGTATCCTAAAAGCAAAGTTCACAAATTGAATAAAATATAAAGAAATATTTTACGTACATTCTATATGGAAAAATACCCAGTAAGCAAAATAATATTCCAGCAACGTTATTGAAATGATATTTAACAACATGTAACATTTTGGAATATGTAGTTGTTAACGTTGTATATAACGTTATCGTAAACAAACTTTGACGTACATTTAGAGATTTCAGTAATGTTGATATGGAGTTGCAATATCATTACAACTAATGTTGCGATAATATTTTTATTTCATTAGAACAATGTTGATATAAGGATAAAATATCGTTGGAACTAATGTTGCAGTAATGTTTTTCTAACATTAGAACAATATTCATATGATGATGAAATATCGTTGAAACTAATGTTGCGGTAATATTTTTCTTACATTAGAACAATATTCATATGACGATGAAATAGCAATATTTAGTAAATCAGGGAATGAAATATCATGATGCAAATATGAGAAAAACAAAATCACATCTTTGTTTCTCATATTTACGTTATATTTGCGTAATGATATTTCGTCTTCCGATTTACTAAATGTTGCTGCAATATTGTGCATTGAATTATTCTAATATAAAAGTGAAGTTGCCATAAAGTTTACGTACATACATTTGTCTATCTGGGAATATTCCAACCAAAAAAAATTTTTAATTTAATTTTTTAATTCTTTTTTAATTATTTGTATTATGTACATATATCATCTTTCTTATCATGTAATTAATAATAATAACACATTGAACATATATATGTTTCTGAAAATGCATATCGGGATATCGACGGGATTCGAACCTAAGATCTCTGGGTGGGAACCTAATACGCTAACGCTGAGCTATAATCGCACGCTTGTTTGAACACTTTGGTATTAGACTGTCATTCGTCTTGATCATATAATGGTTCGAATACCGTCGATATCTCATCATATTATGTGTTTTCAAGAATATTGTATATCCAATGGATTGTAATTATAATAAGAAAGTGTAATATGAGAATATAATTATATGTAAATAAATATAAGTTAATTATATGTGTACACAGAAATAATTAAAAAAGTAAGAACTATATTCTGAAAGTGATATAAAAGGTACCTGAGCCGAATAAGGCTCATCCACAGATTTCTATATAATATCTAGTTCGCTACCTCCACAAAATAAGGTGAAGCCAACTTGACAAGGGAGGGGGATAACGGTCATCTTTACCCGGTCATGACTAAACTACAGCATGCTATACCTTAATCTTATAATCGAGCTAAATTCCTCTAATCAAAGCAAAGTGTACGCATAGACTGGAATCAGAATACACATTGAAGATTGAGATTAAAGATTGAAATTTGGCCAATCAAAATAATAGAAACTAAAATTCCTTTATTCTCATTGATCAAATTTCGCAATTTTCAATGCATCAAAATCGACATCAGTTTACCTAAACTTTACAGTATATTTATCTTACTTTATGCGTAAAATAAAGATAAGTTTACAAATCATTTATGCTTACTATGACATCATATAAGAATTACGGCCGGTATTCATAGTCGATTCTTATTTCAAGATTGCCTTAAGTAATGTCTTAAGATGATAAAGCGGCCCTTTGATTGATTCGTAAAGCCCATGGCACATAGAAAAACGTAAGGCCGTAAACGTAATCAGTAAGCGAATTGACCAATCACAGTTGAGAACGTAGCAGCGACTGCTTACATTCTCAACTGTGATTGGTCAATTCGCTTACTGTTTACGTTTACGACCTTACGTTTTTCTATGTGTCATGGGCTTAACTCTTCAAGACTGAACTTAAGAAGGTCTTGAATATTAGAACTGTGACTATGAATACCGGCCTACGAAACCATTTAACAAAATTCAGTATATCAAAATCGACATCTGTTTACCTAAAATTTGCAGTATATTTATCTTACTTTATGCGGCGTAAAATAAAGATAAGTTTACAAATCATTTATGCTTACTATGCATCACATAATAACTGCAAATGTGCATCATTTTATAACGTATATTGCATATAATTATATATGATGTAAATGTTCCTTATAGTAATATCGTAAAAATAATGTTACAAATCTGAAATAAACTTTTCATACATATATGTTATTGCAAAACTCTATGACCAAAAATTTAATCACTGAAATACCTAAATTTTATAATTCCCTTAATGTAAATGTTTTCACTTTTATAATAATAATTAATACGTTAAAAATAGCGAATAAGAGTCAAATTACAATTTAAAATGTCAGTTTTCACTTTTATAATGTCATAAGTAATCATAAAATTGTTCTAAATTTTCAGTAAATTCATTTGTGCATATCGTGATCATCATACAGTCTATCTGAAATCGTATAAAAAATATGAAATATTGTATTGTGTAATATACGTATCAGAGCAACATTTATAAAATATTTAAAATAATATTAAGGAAATATGTTTTAAATATTCGAAAATATATATTATTCGGCAATATTTTAAAAACATTTATATAATGTTATGTAAGAACGTTCATATAATATTTTTATATCATTGCATATATGTTGACTTCATCTAAATAAACATATATTAGAGCAACATTTATAACACATTACGAATAATATTACGGAAACATTTTTTAAATATTGGAAAATATCATATTATTCGGCAATATTTTAAAAACATTTATGTAACATTGTGTAAGAACGTTGACAAAATATTCTTATATCATTGCATATATGTTGACATTATCTAAATAAACGTATTAGAGCAACATTTATAAAACATTTCAAATAATATTACGGAAATATTTTTTAAATATTGAAAAATATCATGTTATTCAGCAATATTTAAACAATATTTATATCACATTACGTAATAACGTTGATAAAATTCATATAAAATCAATGTTTCAAAATGTTAATGTAATGTTCCTTGCTTACTGGGTATTAAATACTAATCTAAGAATTTTGCCATGTATAGACAGATAGTACCCTGCAACACATTGATAGTATCTTGATAGTATCCTGCAGCAAACTGAAATATATTTATATATAATAAAGTGTATAAAATAAAACTGTTACGTCCAAGCTCCGATTCCGGGAGGAGCTGCGGAAGGGCGCAACGAACTCTGCCCGAGATTCGGTCACGCTCGATCCCCAATTTTCGGAAGGGGCAACGGAGGAGCGTCACCGAGTTCGAGCTCTCGCAGGTACACACCGTGGAGTGTCCTGTGAGTCGATCGTACCTTTAAGGCCAGATTGCACCAACGTGATTTCCATTTTAAGCGAAACTTAAACTGTCTCTGTCTCTGTCTCCCTTTCGGCTTTAAAACGAGATAGATAGAGTTTTAAGTCTCGCTTATAATCAAAAAGTGTTGGTGCAACCGGGCCTAAGTGCTCCGGAAAATGGGTCAGTGTCTCGGAAGAGACACTATGACGCCTTTCTCCGTGAGCGGTCACGATCGTTGGTCCTTTAATTTAGGTCAGGGAACTTAATCCCTATTACCTGGGAGTGGACCTGTGCGATCTAACGGGAATGGATCAGGGAATACGAGAAAAAGGGTTTAAGAATTTAAGCGATTTTTATATTTTAAAATTAAATTTCTAATACATTTATTTATTACTATTACAAAATATATAAGGAACATTACACGTGATAAAATAAATGAAAATAAAAAGGTGAATAGACATTACACAAATCTTATTAAACTAAAATTTAAACAAATAGCATGTGTGTGTTCGTGTGTGTGGGACGGGAGAAGAGAGAGGGAGAGAAAGAGGAATTAGGAGGGGTTTCCTTGACAGGAACAAGGGACGACGGGGCGGATGGCGTCCAGCCGTACGAAAAAGGGGATGGAGATTCCTGGAAAGTACATTACAATTTCGGAATCGGGGGAAACGGTGGTAATAACAGGGGGGGTTAGAGTTTGCTCAAGGAAGGAGGTGGTGATGGGAGGAGGGAGAGTCTGCTCGAGAGGAAAGAAATTCTGCTCGGAAGGAAAGAAAGTCTGCTCGGAAGGAAAGAAAGTCTGCTCGGAAAAGGAGGGGGTAACGAGGGAAGGTGAGTGTAGTTCCGTGAACGGAGGAGGAGTGGGAATCTCGTGCACGGAAGGGAATCTCTCGTGCATAGGGAGAGGAGAAATTGAGGGGGAATCAATTAGAGGCGGGAATTTGGAGAGATCTAATGGGAATTCTGAGGAGTCGACGGGGGAGTAGGAGGGTTCGGGATATTGTACGTGTGTTGTGGTAGTGTATGTTTGTGTCGCGGAGAGAAACGGCGGAGAAACTATTACGGAGGGGCGCGATGTGGTATTAACAAGGAGAGACGGCGGCGTAGTGTTTGCGGGGAGCGGCGGTGTGGTACTTTCGGGCATCGGAAGTTGCCCAGGCCGCGGATTCTGGCGGGGGTCCTTAATATAAGGGCCTCTGGAGCGAGGCTCCCTAGTCGCACCTCGAGTGCGCACTAAAATTGGAGCGGTTAATAATTATAAAAAATTTTTGGAGTTGCGTGTACATTATACGTATACTCTTATTAAGGAAGGGGAAGGGATAAGGAAGGGAACGGCAACGGCTTACTTGTATAACCGAAGAAAAGATGGCGGCGGTCAGTCCCTCACGGTGCAAAAGGCTTCAGAGGGGCCTCGGAGGCGCACGATCGTCATGGGTGGTCCTAGTGGACTTCGAAAGCCACAGAGACGCACGGTCGGTCGTGGGTGCTCCTGGTGGACGTCGACGACCTCGGAGGCGCACAGCGGTAGACGGGCCGTGAGTGGGCCTTGGTGGGCTGTCTCTAACCGAACACCAGATCTTGGTCAGTTGACTCGGGCAATGCCTCGGACAACTGACTTCCGATCAAAGAGGTGACTTGAGCGAGCAAAAAGGGAAACCGGGCCAGTCAACTCGGGCTTATCGCCTCGGAAAACTGACACGGTGGACTGATGATTAGAACTGTCTCTGTGCGCTTCCGAGGGCCTCTATTTATACCCCAAAAGGGCGGATTTTTCCTTTGTCTGAAATTGTTGCAACGCTAGCAACTTGTGACATGATTTACGATTTTTCTTAACTTTTATCATTGCTGATGTTAGCGTTTTTTCCCTTTGTTTCAGTGATAAAGATTTTACGATTTTTCTTAATTTTTATCATTGCTGATGTTAGCGTTTTTTTCCTTTTGTTTCGGTGATAAAGATTTTACGATTTTTCTTAACTTTTATCATTGCTGATGTTAGCGTTTTTTCCTTTTGTTTCAGTGATAAAGATTTTACGATTTTTCTTGGGTCTTATCATAGTTGTCGTTATCGTGTAATTGTACTTAGAAATGTATGGTTCAGCAATTTTAGTCTCTGCTATTTTCCCTTTTGATTTGAGTGACATTTACGAGTCTCCCAGCGCATGGAGTGCACTTAGGCTCTATTATCAGATATCTGCGCTCGGGCCTGTCTCGTAAATCTTACTCTAGATATGACACTGACCAACCCTTTGAATGAAAAGAATCGTGGAGTCTACAGGACGTAACAAAACTATACTTCTACATTCATAACCTTTCCTGTAAAGTTACTGGAATAAATAACATGCCTCTTCTTTGCACAGGCAGCAGTTAACTATTCTACGCAAAATATAAAGTTATAATTTTAATCACATCTGTGTATATAATAATTAGAGATAATTAACATTTTGATTTAAGAAATCTTACATTTAACAAAGAATACATACCTTTTTAAGTCTAAGATTTAACCGGGCCACGGCATGCGTCGTACTTCGTCTTCTTCTTCTAAATTATAAATAACCTCGCTGGCGAGAGTCACGACGATTCCGTTACTGTTATTTTATCCCATCACCTCTTTCGATCCCCTCTCTCTAGTAGACGCATGCGCGAAACGAGAGAGAACGCAGATACCAGTACGTCCTTTTCTACGCAGGGTCTACCCTCACTCCTCGAATTTACGACAATGCCTAGTCTACTATAATACCAGGGAATGGAAAGTTACTTTTTAAAAATAACTAGTTACAGTTACTCGTTACCGAGTAAAAAATGTAACTAGTTACAGTTACAGTTATCGCTTTTTAAAAGTAACTCGTTACAGTTACCGTTACTTAAAAAATAACTTTTCGTTACTTTTCCGTTACTTTTTTAAAATCAATTTAAAAATGTACTTTTGCATTTTTTTTTATATATGTAATACTGACAAATATATAGTTTTATTTAAAAAAAAAACAATGTAGAATGGCTCAAATAATAAATTAAATAAAAGTAAAATGAGAAGGGTTACGAGCCAAAAATAAAACAGTTTATTTCCAATAAGAACGACGATGACAATGTAATTAAATGTATAAATATATATTAGAACAATACATAGATAAAACAAAATAAAAACAAACGACGTTTCGACACTTAATGTCATCGTCTTTTAAACTGTTTCGCTTTTGGATTCATAGACCTTCTCATTTTACTATTATTTAATTTATTTTTTAATTTTTTTTAAACACAATTTTGTAATTCTAAAACCTGTAAAATATGCAGCAAACTGAAATATTTGTATGTCCTATGTATTACATAGAAGATAGAAGTGTAAAATAATTATTGAATCATAACGGCCGAATGTCTATAAGGGCTTTCAAGTCTTATTGATAAGCGCTATAAATAGCATGTATCCAATCGAACCGTGTTCAATCGTGTGCAAAGTAATGACAAAAGTAACTGTAAATTTCGTACAGTTACCCAAAAAATGTAACTCGTTACCGTTACAGTTACCAAAAAAAAAAGTAACGCAGTTACCAATAAAGTTACCAAAAAAGTAACTTGTAACTGTAACGTCGTTACAAGTAACGAGTTACTTCCATTCCCTGTATAATACTATGTCTATGGTTTTATCAATCACTGCAGTTTCTGCGTGACACGTTTCTTCGAAAAGAGTATAAGGTAAATGTTCCAGTTTGTGACCATATAAGATAATTGCATGAGTTAATACGAATGAAAAATACTCTAGTGATTAAAATCAGGAATCAATTATACCGAACTCAAGATTAATCATTTTTGTATCAAAAAACATGCTTTACTGGGGTTGTAAACATAATCTAATAAATATAAAAGAATAAATAGCAAACTATGTAAATGTAGACATTAGTGACCGTTTGATTTTAATTTTGCCCCATTTGTGACTCCGCGGTTAGTGACTGGTGCATTGGATCGAATGTATCACCATGTATCACTTAGTGGCCGACGCACATGATACAAAATACACGATGTCCTACTAAGTGACCTAACCAAAAGTGATAGCATTGTCACCAAAATTTTCCTTCGAGCATACATCGAATATTTCCGTTTATTCGTCCAAAATGTAACTCATACTTGTTTAGAAACATAAGGAGATGAGTATTAATTGTTATCTTTTTGAAAAAAGCAGCGAAATTTAATGTTATAGCTAGTTCTCTTAAGACAGTCACAAATAGAAACATGCGTGTTTTATTGAACCTATTTGTCATATTCACTTATATACTCAAAATTACCAACCTTTTTCAGAATTCACACATAGCACAATATTTATTGATTAATTTACTAAAACTTTTGCACAAAAATGTTTATGAACGTTTGTCTATGACAATATGACACAGCTGTGACTTTGCCGTGACAAACGCCATCTTTACCAACGTGGCGACAACAACGTGCTCGATCTGCACTAATGACGATACGGGCACCTTATTTCACATTTTCATGAGTTATCTGTTAACCAAATATCACTACATCACATATAAAAACGATGGATTATTAATTAAAAAACGTAATAAATATCGTTTTCAGAGATAAATTACTTGAAATTTCTGATTAATTACATAAAAGTTTTAGAGTGGTCACAAACAGGGTCATGGTCACAAACAGGGACATTTACCTTAAGTCACATATGTCAACACCAAGAGCATTCTCAAAAATGTATTTTATATATACCAAATAATTGTTATTGCTATTTCTCAGAATAGCGACCAACATGTTAGTTTCCGACGACGATAACGATGAGAAGCTAAACATCGAAGTGCTGAATAAGGATGCAGATAGTACGTTTCCATTATTATTTATTGATAAATTGTGCTAATTAAAAAAATTTTTAATCTCATGCATAACGGTTTTAGAGATTAGCAGGAAGAGGAAAGCAATGCAAAATTCCACACAGGACAATATATTAAAACAAATAAGCGAGGAATTAAGTCAGCCGAGGCCTACATTGACGTTGCCAACTCCATCAATAGCTGATGAAATCGATAATTTTATAATGATGATTGGCGCGCAGCTTCGTACATTACCAGATGACCGCCAGCGGCGTATGAAGTTCCAGATACATGAGATGTTATATAATGAGCTATTGCAATAAATATTTTAAAACATTTTAATAAAAAATTAAACATTTTAATATGTATTGTATTTTAGTACATGTATGTTTTATTTAAAAAGTACAAAGTTTAAGCAGTACATTATCAAAATTCACCGATCCCACTGCCATGGTACATTGTAATGTTTTACTTATATATGTATATATGTATGTATGTTCATTTTGAACTTGCACCTTGAACAATATATCAGTTACTTTTCATGGTAATTTATTATTGGAGGAATAAATGTGTTTGAATTAATTGTGATATAATTTTTTATAAACAACGCGAGCCTAACGACAGTTCATGTGCGCGGCGCGCCTCGCTAAGCGGTTCTATCGAGCTGCGCGCTTGCACTTAGTGGTGGGCTGAGCAAATTTGGATATTTTTATAAATTA
>NW_017275025.1:3936-5027 GCF_001594065.2 Cyphomyrmex costatus | reverse complement strand
TTTTATTATTATTTTAATTATCATATTAAAATGATCATATTTCATACATTTTTACTTTATACATTTAAAGAAAATGTATGAAAAAAAATGTTTAAAATGTATAAATAATTTTTTTAATTATCATTTTCATTTTCTTTATTAAAATTATTATATTTTATACACTTTTATTTTATACATTTTATTTGTACATATTTTGAAACGTATGAAATATGATAATTTTTCATAAATATGATTATAAATTTAAAATAAAACATATAAATAATATTAGAAGAATTAATAATAATAGAAAAATTACAAAAAAATAAAAAAAGATAAAGAATAAATAAAATTAAAAAATAATTAAAAATTTGTGTGTGTGTGTGTGTGTATAATTCTAGAAAAATTTAAATTTAAATTTAAAATTAATTTAAATTAAATAAAAACTAAAGATAAAGAAAAAAGGAATTAATTTAAACTTTGAATTACAAATTATTAATTATTTATTATTATTTAAAAAAAAAAAAGAAAATACCTCAAAAAAATACCTCAATACTTTCAATAAGAAAATTACCTCTTATTGATCGCGCTGGATCTTATAGTAGCGAATATAATTTAAAATTAAGATTTGTGTAGGATATCGTCGATATTGAAAACAAAGTAAATATGATAATGAAATCGGCTGATGACATCGGCTGAATATAATTTATTTTTGTGAATTTATATACTACTTATGTACTTTTCTAAAATTGCGCGCCCAAGTGATGTTCGGTCTTAAAACGCTAAATTTTTATTCAAATACCGTGGTAATATCACGAAGTTGAAAACTGTATTATTTAGATTAAGAAAATTTTTCAATTAATAACTCGTGATATTACTGCGGTAGTTAAATAAAAATTTAGCGTTTTAAGGCCGAAAACATTACTTCGGCGCGCAATTTTAGAAAACTACATACGTAGTATATAAATTCACAAAAATAAATTATATTCGCTACTAATTGTAAGATCCAGGGCGACCGTTAAGAGGTAATTTTCTTATTGATTGTTTGATACAGCACGCGGTCATAGAAATTTTTTAACTAAATAAATTATATATATATAATATATATATAATAT
>NW_017275025.1:0-3720 GCF_001594065.2 Cyphomyrmex costatus | reverse complement strand
TGTTTCAAACAAAAAATAAAGAACATAAAATTCTCTACAAAAAAGGTACTATGCATTTTCTTCGTAATGTCAATGGTAAGCCCGTAAATGAAGGGCGAACATGAGTATAATCATGATTGTACTGTCGGGGCAGACCTCTGTCCACTTCCCCTCCCTCCCTGCTGAGGGGCGCACGACTTCTACGATTGTACTGTCGGGGCAGACCTCTGTCCACCTCCCCTCCCCCCCTGCTGAGGGGCGCACGACTTCTACGATTACTCTGTCGAGGCAGACCTCTGTCCACCTCCCCTCCCCCCCTGCTGAGGGGCGCACGACTTCTACGATTGTACTGTCGCGGCAGACCTTGTCGTTCATCCACTTTCATCGCTGTTTTACGTACTTCCCTTTGCGATTACGAAAATAATATATAAGACCTTTTTCGTACAGATTTGTATGCTCTACATTTTTTGTTTGAAATATTTTTTCGTACAATGCGTATTTTTCGAAATAAATGCAAAAAATTAAAAAAAACATGTTTTTTGGTTGTTTTTTCAAGTTGACGGCTTCAGTTTGTCAGACCGCCAATTTTTATTATCATATTCGGAATCAGGAGGCAAAAATACACTAATGTAATTTTTTTTGGCGAGGATGTGCGTTTTCCGAAGGTTTACCATTATTGTTTATAATTATTAAATTTTAAATTGGTAATTATAAATTGTTAAAAATTTTGTTATTTAATATGTGTTACGTCCGGCGCTCTTTTTCGACTTAATTGTCGCCCCTGAGGCTTCTATCTCTTTCCCACTCATTGTTATCGCGCCGTACGTTTCGCCTGCGTACCTGTTAACTCAAAGTAGCGCCGCACTTACGCGAGGGCACCACCTCCCGGGCGCCTCACGCCGATTAATTAATCACTAAAATTCGCGGTTTAATTGATGTTACTATACAAGCTAAGTGCATGACGATGCTGACTAGCGCATCTTGCACAAAACTATACCGCGCTATCGTACTTAAATCGGCCTTTTCTGCCGAAATCGTTGATGCGGTAGACAGGCGTAACGAGATTATGAATTCACTGCGCATCGCGCGATACTCGCTGATCCGAGTTGACAGATAGGGAGAAAACCTATTCTGAAAAACTAAGATCTGGTATGCGGCCTTATCATAGAGCCTCTACGCTTGTTGACGAAAATCCGACTCGATACAACGTTTTCAATAAATATGAAGTGAAATTATACAAGGTATCAAAGCGATGCGCTCACCAAGTAATGAGATATTAAATATTCGTAAAAGTGATTTATTGCCCTTTTTTCGTGGAAATTCGGTATTTCCACACGCCGCGGCCACCAAGCTGGCCCTATATAATCGAGCGAAACAGAGCGCTCTCGTTCATTGTTGTTCCATCTTCGATAGCTCTATAAGGTTTAGTATAGTAAGTATTTCGTGCGCGAATCTCTCGTTTTAATTTCTTATTATTGTACATAATCGTTCTAACACTCAGTATTATATTAAAATTCGTTCGTTCTATTTCCTCGTGTAATATTAGTGCGTGTTAAATCCATTCTAAATTCTAAGTTCGATAGTAAGTAAATTCCTCATTCTGAGCAAGGATTATAATATTACGCGTTTATTATCGGTCTGTTCGTCGTACCAACAGTACTCACTCGCGAGCGTTCGAATTATTGCGACTAGATAATTATTAACGTAGATTCTTGCGGTGCGAATCAGTCGCTTTTCCTTTTTCTTTTTCTAAATCCGATTGCAATAAACTAAAAGGGCAAATCGACGCGACTATTATTCTCTGCCCCTTTCTTTTTGTTACTTGCAGAAATAAAAGTTATCTTTAAAACGAACAATGATGAACCATCGTTCTAATTATTTCTTTCCTTTTGTTTTCTCTTGTGTTGTGTTGTCTAAGCGTGCGTAGTGTAAGTGCGATTAAGTGCGTGCGACAACTCTCCCCTAGTGAGTAGTCATTCCCCTCAACGATTTGAAATCAAGGGAACTGTGCGCCTTCCTACGTGGCAGCCTCTTCCTCGCCCCCCTTTTTTTTTTATCGTTGCTACTCACTGGCCGTCGCGATCAGAAAATCGGTCGCTCTATCCGCGCGTTCATTCGCCGGGACTTCGCTCGACAAATAGTGTCGCATTATCTCGCGTGGTATCCGTGCACGTATCGCGAGAATTCATTCTTTCCTAAGCATCTTTCCCATCGTGGTAGCTCTCCCCCAGTGAGTAGTATTCCCCAAAACGATTTGCAAGCAAGGGAACTGTGCGCCTCCCTACGTGGCAGCCTCTTCCTCGCCCCCCCTTTTTTTTTTATCATCGCTGCTCACTGGCTGTTCGCGATTAGAAGTCGCATATTTCTCACTATATAGTTCTCGCGCCATGATTAGAAAATATGCGTTACGACCTTCGCTTATCATCGGAATGAGAGACGACGTGCGTTTCCGCTCGGCCCACGGTCGCTCTACATCTTCCGATCGACTCCGTTTCTGAATTAATTTCTCTATATGTTAAGTCGCTATTTCGAATCCCGGGAAAACTCGAACCCAATCTCAAATCACGAGATCATTTGTGTCTGCTCCGCACATAAAGATCCCACACACCGCGTTCGGGACGTCGCGAATAGCAAAACGCGCAAAAACCCGGACGTAACAATATGTAAATATAAAATATACTTGTAGTTTGTACAATTCCTTTAATTTCGATTTTATCTCCTTTATTTATTGAAAGTTTCCAATATTCATCATATGAAAAATTTGTAATATAAACTTCTATTTTATATTTTCTATCTGTAACGGAACTATAACTAACCAATTTATTTTGTAATTTACAAAGTTTTTCGTTGAAGTTTGATTTGACAAAAACTTCTAATTCTGCAAATAGAATAATTTTATAAGTTAAATTAAAGTATATGTAATTTCAAAAAAAATAAGTAATACAAGAAAAAAAGAAGAAAGTATAGAATTCATTTTATACAACATAATTCGTTATTTAAGTTTTAAATCTTAAGTTATATAATAAAATAAGAAGAATAATTAATTATAAATATTAGTAATATTTAGTTATATTTGATATTAATGATATACAAAATAAAATATAAAATAAAAAATAAAATAAATATATGGGACATTCCACGTCAACTCAGACAGACCTCCAGACAATTTGACTTGATGGATTTAAACATTCAAGGGCTTAAAAAATTTGTACATCTGTGTACTTTTAAATGCCAATGGGCTTTTTTCAAAAATTTTAATGTCGGCGCTATTATGGCTGATAAAAGTCAACAAATTCCAAAATTTAAAACTAACTTCGTACAATAAAACTCGAAAAATTCTTTAATTATTCTGAAATTCTGTATCTAAAAGTTTTTTGGGTCGCCGAATGTAAATCTGATGTCAGTTTTCAAAAATTCAAAATGGCAAATCCAAAAATGGCGGACAAAGAGCCTCCGCAAAAAATGCCCGTTTTCGGTACCTCGATTTTTGAAACTTTTATTATGCCAAATAGTTACATATGATGACCCAATAATCCCTGTAAAATTTCAAGATGAGCATACAGCCCGTTTAGGAAATAGGTGGGGGGTTAAAGTTGACCATGTCCAATAAAAAAATATAGCAATTCCACATTTGAATTCGAACAATAACGTCTAAAAAATTCAGCCTAAATGGATCTTTTAAGATTTTTGGCTGTTGATTATAAATATGAAATCATATTTACGAAATTCAAAATGGCGGAT
>NW_017275024.1:28614-32071 GCF_001594065.2 Cyphomyrmex costatus | reverse complement strand
CTTGTCGTATGAGTCAGTGGTTCTCCGTCTAGGTGGAACACGTCGTTGAAATCTTCGCATATCAGTAATAGCGTTTTTCTTTCTTCTTGATTTAGATGAATAATTCTTAGTAGATTCTTGATTCTTTCTTCACGTGATGGTTCGATTTTATCGTTGCTCGTCACGTGGTTGATGTTTTGTTCGTTAATAAAATCTGCCAAATCTTCAATTTTTACATATGGTGTTTCTATTTCCATTTCGTTTTCTGTAGTATTCACGATGCTCACGGGGCATGTGTATTCGCGAGGCTCGACAAGGCAGCTCCCGATGAAAATCCCTGGCGTGGTTTCTTCAGCTTGCGTCACGCCGGTTATATTTCGATCTACCGTCGCTTGGACAATAGTTTCGCTTCGCGGTCCTAATTTTACTCGTTTGTACGGACGAAGTCTAAATTTATTATTCCCGATGCGGATCAGCATTTTATCATAGTCGCATCCTGAAGTATATTTCTTTATAAAGTCGGCTCCTAAAATGCCGTCGTGTTCGATGGGTACGTTGTCCCTAATTACGTGCACGGGGTGTTTAAGTTCACCGTCGCGCAGGCTTATCGTTATATTTACTATACCGATCGGTTCAATTGCGTGTCCGCTGATACCGATTAATCTAGTTTTATTTTCGTGGACTATTGTATTGGCGCGTAAAGTTTTCATTTTTACTAATGTTATAGTTGCGCCGGTATCATATAAGAAACTTATTTTTCCCGTTTCGGCTTCTCGGGCAGGTAGTGTAATTAGATCCAGTCCCGTGTTCTCGCGTGGTCGTCTTATGTGTGCGACGCGATAGTCACCGATAGTGCGTTTCTGTTTAGTACTTGTGTTATTTTTTTCTTCGTCCTCGCTGCTAGTAGACGATGCTTCCTCGCTGTCGCTGTTTCGCTTGCTCCTTTGATTTCTCACCCTTACGGCGGAGTTTACTCGCTTCGTTTTGTTCTCCATTTCACGTTTTGCGCGTGGTCGCGTATTTTTGTCGGGTCGCCCGTTAAGTATCCAGCACTCTTCGCGATTATGTCCCGCCTTTTTGCAATACGTACAAAATCTCTGGACGGTATTAATTTCTGCTGGCTTTTCGGCACGAGACAAGGAAAATTTATTCGCGTATCGGCTTGTCCGACAATTTTGACCGATGTGGCCCGTTTTTCCACATTTACCGCATTGGGGTGCGGGGTTTCTCAAATTTCGCGGGGAGTAATAATTTGAGTCCGTTTTCTTGTCGCGTTGATACGCGCGGTGTCGGTCGTTTAGGCCTTTTATTTTTTCTTCGGAACTTGCTCCGGCAATGGCCTCTTGAAGCGTTCGGAAGTGCTGCGAGCGCACTAATGTATTTATTTCTTCGCGCAATCCGATTTGATAATTCGCTAGGGCCTGATCTCTGACGTGCTCTAGGATGGCTTGTTGCTGAATGGAATTATGATTTTTTCCTTCTTCCATGGAGTCGTAAAGTTCTATGGCTATGTCCTCTACTCTGCGCCCGAATGCTTGCGCGGTTTCCGTTGGTTTTTGCTTCAACGAATTGAATTCGAGCTGTAAGTGTGCGGTGCTTCTGCGGCTTAGATATTCCGTCTCTAATTCGTCCTTTAGTTGCTCATAGCTAGTGATTTCCCTGTTTTTGAAAGTTTTCATCGCCTTTCCCTTAAGTTTGGTGCATAACACGGCGTCTAGTAGAGTGGATGCATCCGAGGGTTGAGTATGCCTCATGGCGTAATCACTTGCTTGTATAAATTCCTGCACGCGATCTCGCGAGGTGCCGTCCATCTCGGGGATCATGTTCTTCTTTGAAGGTCAGATAATGAAGGGATCCTCCGGGTTCGCGGGATACGTGTGTTAGCGAATTATCTATATGTTGGCCGGAATCCCGTATCATTCTATTGTCGTGTCCGACGGATCGAACATTTCCTGTTCCGTGATTATTTGTAAATTCCAGCTGGTCCATTCTATCTCGTAGGCCGATAATGGCTGCTATAAATCGATCTAGAACTTCGTCCTGTCTGTTTGTTACTCGCGTTTCTATTGAATCTTGCATGTCGTGTTCGTCTTCGGAGTGGTCTGTTTGGAAGGTCATCCTTCGTCTACGCCTATTCTCCGGAGTACTGCGATCTTGCGTGATTGAATTTTAGGCGTTTTCTTCGCCTGAGATTAGTAAGCGTTCAGGGGTTTGGTCCCTGGGTGGAGTACGCGGCGTCGTCATGTCACGGCTGTTTTGAGTAGTCTCGTCTGATTTAATTTATATTTTCGTCGCGTATTGTCAGCGCGCGGTCGCGTTCGTTTTTATTATTTATGAGTTCGTATGTCTGTTGGTACTATTCCTGCGCTACTTGCGTCTCGTTTTATTATTCTCTAATTCGTCCTTTAGTTGCTCATAGCTAGTGATTTCCCTGTTTTTGAAAGTTTTCATCGCCTTTCCCTTAAGTTTGGTGCATAACACGGCGTCTAGTAGAGTGGATGCATCCGAGGGTTGAGTATGCCTCATGGCGTAATCACTTGCTTGTATAAATTCCTGCACGCGATCTCGTGAGGTGCCGTCCATCTCGGGGATCATGTTACGTTCTTCTTTTAAGGTCAGATAATGAAGAGATCCTCCGGGTTCGCGGGATACGTGTGTTAACGAATTATTTGTATGTTGGCCGGAATCCCGTATCATTCTATTGTCGTGTCGGACGGATCGAACATTTCCTGTTCCGTGATTATTTGTAAATTCCAGCTGGTCCATTCTATCTTGTAGGCCGGTAATGGCTGCTATCAATCGATCTAGGACTTCGTCCTGTCTGTTTGTTACTCGCGTTTCTATTGAATCTTGCGTGTCGTGTTCGTCTTCGGAGTGGTCTGTTTGGAAGGTCACCCTTCGTCTACGCCTGTTCTCCGGAGTACTGCGATCTTGCGGGTTGATTGAATTTTGGGCGTTTTCTTCGCCTGAGATTAGTAAGCGTTCAGGGGTTTGGTCCCTGGGTGGAGTACGCGGCATCGTCATGTCACGGCTGTTTTGAGTAGTCTCGTCTGATTTAATTTATATTTTCGTCGTGTATTGTCAGCGCGCGGTCGCGTTCGTTTTTATTATTTGTGAATTCGTACGTCTGTTGGTACTATTCCTGCGCTACTTGCGTCTCGTTTTATTAAGCTACAATCGTTTAGATTTTAGCGGAAATTCGCGATTGGTTATTACGCGATGGGGTAAACTTACTTTGCTTCTATCGAGTGATTCGATTTAATATTTATTTTATCGCGGGTTTCTTTACGCGCGTTGCTCGTTATGATTAACGGCGGTTTGCTATTCGCTCGCTCGGCGGTGTTTTTTATTAATCTACAATTACGCGGGTCGGTACCCTGTGCGTCTATCGTTTCAGACATATACGGTCTTGTCGCATAACATGAATACGACTTACATTAGTAGAATCGCTCGCGTCATCGTTGCGCTGCTCGTCTCG
>NW_017275024.1:8430-28054 GCF_001594065.2 Cyphomyrmex costatus | reverse complement strand
TATTTATATTATCGCGGGTTTCTTTACGCGCGTTGCTCGTTATGATTAACGGCGGTTTGCTATTCGCTCGCTCGGCGGTGTCTTTTATTAATCTACAATTACGCGGGTCGGTACCCTGTGCGTCTATCGTTTCAGACATACACGGTCTTGTCGCATAACATGAATACGACTTACATTAGTAGAATCGCTCGCGTCATCGTTGCGCTGCTCGTCTCGCTCAGCTGTTCGGATGTTGAAGTTCTGCGAAGTCTGCAGTCCGTGTCAGCTGTCGATGTTGCGCTGTTCCCTTCGTTGACACCGTCTCGATGCAAGGTCGCAGGTGGTTGGTCCTCGTAACGTCTCGGGTCCTGGCAGCCTTCCTTGGTACCGAGGTAGCTCCGGGCGTCGACCTCTGCGTGGTGTTGTCGACTCACTTTTAAATTTTGTTGCTAGACTAATAAGTCTTAGCTACGGCATGCACTCGCCGTGTATTTTTACGTATCTTCTCTTACTTGAGAGATCGTAATCGGAGATTTAATTTTTCTCCGGCCCGTTGCCACTGCGCGGCTTGCACGGGTCTTGTTTCGTCTCCTCTAGCGGCTAAGATCGTCGGGTTCTCTTGGATTCCCTCCGATTTTTCCGGTGATGTCTCACCAGGTTATCCCACCGCTGCCACCAATTTTGTTGTACCTCTCGGTGCAACAAGATATTATTTTGGGATTCGATCCGCTCAAAGGGTTGGAACCCACGAGAAAAGACAAGGATAGTAAAAGGTCGTTGAACAAGCACTCACTGCACCACACTTTTATTAACACATTAAGTCCTGAATGTCTTCAATTCTGAACTCATTTTCATCCAGTGTCTTTTCATATTATTTATGTCAAAAAAAAAAATCGGACCATGATACTCGACGTAAAATTTCATGTTCTTTCAGAATATGACCTCAGAATTTGCCTAACATCAATGCTTAGAAAGTTGTATACAATTTATTGCAAAAAAATGTCATTTCTTTGACTAAATAAAATTTTAGACCTAAAATTTCTATATGATACCGGCAATATACACATCCTTTACCACATAGAAAAGCGTTTTCGAGTCCTAAATTTTAAAATATGTATGGTCCAAAAAAAAAATTTAACCTGGCGGTCCTCAAAATGGCGTCCGAAGCAAATTTTGTTTTGAAAATTTTTAGGGCGCTCTAACTCGAAAACTATGAACTTTTTCGAAAAAATGAGAAGTATAAAAAGTTATCAGAATTTATCGAGGAAAACACTAGAATTTTTTCTGATTTTTCGGTGACATTTTTGAAAATTTTTTTATTCCAATTCTTTGAAAATTTTCTAGAGTTTACGAAAAATTCTGAAAAAATTCTGAAATATTTCTTGACGCATTATAAGTATCTTTTGTGCTTTATCATTTTTTCCAGAAGTCGATAGTTTTCGAGGAAGAAAATGCTGAACCCTATATCACACATGTGTATGACCACTATACCACATAGTGTTCAGCATTTTCTTCCTCGAAAACTATCGACTTCTGGAAAAAATGATAAAGAACAAAAGATACTTATAATTCGTCAAGAAATATTTCAGAATTTTTTCAGAATTTTTCGTAAACTCTAGAAAATTTTCAAAAATTGGAATAAAAAAATTTTCAAAAATGTCACCGAAAAATCAGAAAAAATTCTAGTGTATTCCTCGATGAATTCTGATAACTTTTCATACTTCTCATTCTTTCGAAAAAGTTCATAGTTTTCGAGTTAGAGGGCCCTAAAAATTGTCAAAACAAAATTTGTTTCGGACGCCATTTTGAGGACCGCCAGGTTAAATTTTTTTTTCGGACCATACATATTTTAAAATTTAGGACTCGAAAACGCTTTTCTATGTGGTAAAGGATGTGTATATTGCCGGTATCATATAGAAATTTTAGATCTAAAATTTTATTTAGTCAAAAAAATGACATTTTTTTGCAATAAATTGTATACAACTTTTTAAGCATTGGTGTTAGGCAAATTCTGAGGTCATATTCTGAAAGAACATGAAATTTTACGTCGAGTATCATGGGTCCGATTATTTTTTGGCATAAATAATATGAAAAGAAACTGGATGAAAATGAATTCAGAATTGAAGACATTTAGGACTTAATGGGTTAAAATAACCCTTTTTATTTAACAATTTGATAGTTGATTATAAATGTTGTACCCCTTTTTTTATATAATTATTTATTACTAAAGATTACAATGCTTTTTAGTAACTGTAACTTTCATTTAATTAATACAGTTGTTTAGTTAAATGAATATATTTTAAAGTTATCGCTCGTGACTTATGAATAAACCGGTCGGCGACGGTATCGCGGATGTTACTTGACTCGGTTCTCGCGACGCGCGTAACGTATCGTTACGTTTAGATTTCAAGACAAGACTCTGCGCTCGGCAATTAGGCGGTCGCTTATATTGAGTTTGATGATGTCGCTTTTGGTCTTTGATCGGACCATATATGGTAATATTCGTCGCGCTAGAGGCGCGATCGCGTGATTAAAGAATGTGCAATCTTGCACTTCCGCTGTTGGTTGCCATGCCGAGTGCATTTAGGTATTTCGCGCGCTATGATCTTAGATCGACGCTTTGTCGCGCGCGGTTTAAAGAATGTGCAGACTTTCATTTCCGGTGCCAGTTACTATGCCGGTTGAATGATATAATTGATAAAATAAGTGATAGCCATTCGGGCTATAACAGCAGTATATATTTCATTAACGTTTCATCATTTATGCAACACAATATGAAAAATGGTCAAATGCCGATATTGTTCATAGCTTTTGCTTATTATTTAAGATAAAATATCTAAAATACAATCTTAATATGTCGTAAACTAATCATAACAGAGCCGTATGAGCGTCTTAAAAGACATCATTTATGAATACTAGTCACGGACTAGGTACACGCAAGTGAGGCGCGCGCGCCGGCCCTAAACGCTGCATGGATCCGAGTGCTTATTCGTTAATTTCAAGATGCTCTCATGCAAAAACTATTTGTCGGACGCAATTTTGTTAAAGGAAAAAGTTGTTTGTTTTAGAGCATAAAGTATCATGTCCTGTACTCCGAATCCGCGAATTTCGGATCACCCTGTATACAAATAGTTAATAATATTTTTTTTAAACATTAACGTACTATTTAGTTTATACGAATTCTATATATTAATGTACTTTTTTATATGTATTTCTATAACTTTTATATTCAGTTTTATATCTAGTACTATTATATTATAGTTATACGTAATTTTACTTATTTTTTTACATTCATTATACTAGCGTTATATGTATGCATCTTATAGTAACTTAATTCTTATATATGTTAAAAACAATTACATATGTACGTGAAGGAATAAATACATAATGACAATGATATTCTTATACTTTTATATATTTTATATGAATAAAAAAAAAAATTAAATCAAACGACATCTTATTTATTTATCCACGAATTGTGCGATCCATCGATTCCCAGCCACTTGACGTATACCTTGTCTCCTTTCTTACACAACACCTTTTCAACTAGATATACGTCGGTATTAGCGACGCGAAGCAACTCATGCTCGTAGAATTCTCCAGCGACCGGTTTTCCGCGGTAATTTTCCAGAAGATACGTCACGGTGTTAGTTTTCTGTACTTTGACCATTCGAAACACCTCCGTGGTCCAATTTGGCTTGTAACCCTTCTCAAAAATTGTCTTGTACTTGCTCACGCGTACAGCATCACCCACTTTGAATTTTGCAGGACCAGCGATCTTTATCACATTGTATACCGTACCCAAGAGTCTTCCTGCGATAACGGGAGTTATGTCAGAAGGTCGCATGCCGATGGTGCGATACTTGCGCGTGTTGTAATCTGACACAAGACGCGGCAGCATGTCAACCCACTTGTAATTGCTGTTGAGCGTAAACATCTTCCACATGTCGTTCTTAAGCGTGCAATTGAACCGCTCGACCACTGAAGCCTTTATTATGGAATACGTTAAATAATGATTTATGTTGCTCTCCTTCAAGAGTTTTTGTACGTTTGTGTTGTAAAATTCTTTTCCCATATCCGTTTGCAAATTTTTCGGACATCTTCCATCACCTCAAATTATTTTTGCGATCGCTGTAGACATCTCATTTCCACTCTTGGTTTTGAGCGGTAAGGCACATGCGTGCTTACTCAGCACATCGATCATGGTGAGAATGTAGTGATATCCTTTGTTAAATCGTGTGTAAGGACGCATTTCGACCACATCAGCCTGCCATAGGTCATCGTATCCGTAAACTATGACACGTCTGCGTGGAAAATTTTTTCTCGTTGGAGCATGCAATTCTTCTACCAATCGCCACTTTTCGAGATTTTTTTTTCAGACATTTTCATTATTATTTTTATTTTATTCTTGGTATAATGCGTAAAATGTCACAAAGATCTTACGCAAACGTTGTTGACCGATACTTCAGTGTTGACTAAAAGATGACTGCATATCCCATTTCAATTTATAATAAGTCCAGCTTCACGAAGTTCCTCGATAATGAATAAAATTTCGTTATCGTGAGCGTTGTGACCCGCTTGACGTGAAGCTTCGAGCAATCGGAGGCGACCTACAAGCTCGTTAAGATCGTCCCAATGAACATAATCGATTTTATTGCCGTTCAGTGTCATCCCGAGTGGTATCACACCCTTTCCAACTCTTTTACCTGACTTGTCGTTAGGTTTCTGGCGCATGGTATACCTGTTCCAACTTGTATTTTACCTGATACTACAAGTGCTATTTTATTCTTATATTTGTACCCTTTGTTACCTTATATTGAATTATCCGCATTATGGCTGCGTCTATGAGCATTTGTTGCCAACAGTATACTTTTATACGGTAGTTTGTCATTCTCTGTGTAAATAGCGTCATCGGGAATTCTTTTGAAAATTAATTAGTACAAATACAAAGAATAAATAGGCTAATGAGAGTAAACTCGCTGTTATCAATGCGAAATCACAAAAAACAATATATATTCGTTAACAATCAAAAAATGTCATATATAAAATACTACACATGGTTGGTAGGACCTACCAACCATGTGGATTTGATTGTTTGACGTTGAGAGTGACCACTTTTCTACAGATTCATGTCTTTTGTGAATTTACTACTGAAGATGGCCCGGATGTTAGGCCGAAACGTATAGTATTTTATATATGACATTTTTTGATTGTTAACGAATATATATTGTTTTTTTGTGATTTCGCATTGATAACAGCGAGTTTACTCTCATTAGCCTATTTATTCGTTGTATTTGAAATTTTCGAGAGTCGATTTTTATATTTAATTTTTTAATTAGTACAATCCAGGTGTACCTTTGTACTTTACACCATCTATGATCACAAAGTCATTCGTGTCTATATCGAACCGTTTGTCACTGAGCATCGTGTCGTTCTCGTTGAGATATACGCCATAAGCGCGATCGATCGCCTTTTCTCTGTCGCCACCGAGAAGCATATTTACGCATTTTTGTCCAAGTGGTCCCAATTGATTATTCAACTCCTCACGAAATTGTCGCGTTTGCAAAGATTGTTTAACTAATGTTTCAAGCGGTTCATTCGGCATTTCATAAACGTCTTCGCTGCGGTTACGTGCGAACGTTCGTACGATAATTTACGTGGTTCAGACGATGCATAATTGGATGAATCCAACGTAACGTTCGATTCTTTCGTACGTTGCTTTGACAGTGTTAATTGAAGCCATCCATTATCCATCCAGTAATTATCATCATCATCTTCTTCTTCAAATTCTCTTTAGTATTTTTATACTTCGTAACGTTGACTACTTTCTTAATCGGTTGAGATTCCTCGCCAGCAGTGTTTTCGACAATCTGTTTTAGAGGTTCGACGACAGACTTAAAGTGTTTCTCCAATGCTATATCTTCTTCTATTTTGCTTGTTTTTAAAGCGCGATACTTTTTACGAATCGAATCACTCGTTTTCGCGATTTGTTTCGCTATTCTCTCGTGATCCTTGAGCTCTGTGCTGCTATTCATGTTGCACTTGCGCTGGAGAACGTTGCGTAGTTGACGTATCGACAACGACTGACTGCGTTACAGCATCGCAAACTCGTTAAATCCTCTTCTGTATCTCCCATTCGTAAGTGTTTGGAATTAGAGTGTTAATTCGTGCAGTCATCGAGATCGCTCGAAAAAAAAAAGGGGGGGGGGGCTTCGCTTCGAATACTTGTTGATTTGACTCTCGAGCAAGGTCGACGTCGAGAGCGA
Organism: Cyphomyrmex costatus; assembly: GCF_001594065.2. Taxonomy (NCBI): domain Eukaryota; kingdom Metazoa; phylum Arthropoda; class Insecta; order Hymenoptera; family Formicidae; genus Cyphomyrmex; species Cyphomyrmex costatus. The sequence continues at coordinate 21,809 of NW_017275024.1, read as the reverse complement.
GTGTTTGTGTGCCGATGATGGCGAGAGTCTTACGATATCGAAAAGGGGCCCTCGTCATGCGTGGCGTGTCGGCCACCGATTCGTCGCTCGTCGCTGGGCCGAGGCTATCAGCGAATCGCGTTATCGCTCCAAAAATCAAACCCGCGAGTCGGTCGAGCTCGCGAAAGAACCAGCAGCAGTACGAATCTAGAGAGCGACGAGTCGCGAGCTCCGTCGAACGATCCGTGCGTACCCGGCAAAATTAAAGTCTGAGTTGTCGAAACGGGGGAGACTCGAGGACTCCCGCCGACGGCAACAGTAAGAGTACTGTCCTTGTCTATTACTACGAATTCATACTTCGTTGCCAACAGCATCGACACAGTTCACAGAAATCCTCGTAAGATATGTTGGTATTCACGTGATCGTTGTAAACGTGTTTCAAGTTGGTACCATCCTGCTTGAACAGAATCAGCAGGTTCGCGTTGTCGCGTATCAGATGTTTAGGTATCCTCGCGTACGTCTGACAGAGATAGAAGCAGTCGACATCCGCGTGTCGACCCATCGAAAAGTACTCTCGCATCGCGTTCTGTTTATCACATGCCACGTCGTCGAAGATAAAGATAGAATTCGGTAGAGCCTCGTTTGGTGGAACGACATCGCTGTTGTTGGAGAACGTAAAGTAACCAATTTCTTCAATGGACGTCAACAAATTTTCAAGATATCTGTACTTTGGCTGTTGCAGTGATTTCGAGTAGATGTACACGTTCTCGAAACGTACGCCGTTTTGGCTCTCGAGCAAGCTTATCAGCACGTTCGTCTTGCCGCAGTTTGACGGGCCGCAAACGATTGCGCGTGTAGTATTCGGCAGCATTTTACCGTGCTTATGCTTATTCGCGTCGTCCTGCATCATTTGCAACTCCTCGTCGCAATTCATGACGCATATCGTCAGTGGAGACCGCACAAATTTCATGCTCGCAATACAAACTACTCGCAGTCTTGAACGCCTATTTATAGGCTCGCCAACGTCCGCGAATCGGGCAATAGCAAAATGTATTTCGCGCTGTATCATCGTTCTTCCGACATTCGAAAATTGAGCGCTGAGCATTTGCAATATATACCGAAGATCGTACTGTTACAAGTGTGCGGTGATTATATCGAACACGTGTGGGACAAACTGCCCGAGCACATAAGAGCCGATTCAGAGGTTCAACGATACCGCCGGTGCCTGAAGCATTACAACTTGCCGAGTCAACAAACGCACATCGACGGTCCCGCACCGAAGATACGGTATTGTGGCGAATGTCAGCGAAGGGCTTGTTAAATCGAGCGATAAAACTGCTTCCTTTCGAGTTACATATCCCCGGCTACCAGTTTTGCGGCCCCGGCACTCGACTGAAGAAACGATTAGCCAGAGGCGACGCGGGCGTAAATCCACTGGACGCGGCGTGTCGCGAGCACGACATCGCGTATTCTCAGAGCAAAGATCTCGTCGATAGACACGCGGCGGACAAGGTACTCGCCGAGGAGGCGCGAAAATGCGTTACCGCGAGAGATTCGGCTCTAGATGATAGAGCCACTGCTGCTGCTATCTGAGCAGCGATGAAACCTAAGACCAAGATTGGCATGGGCATGAAGAAGAAAACGACGACGACAACGAGGGGAAAAAAAAGAGGATGAAAAAACGGATTCTTCCGATTGCGAAACAAGGCGGCATGTTGCCAATTCTATCAATGTTGGGCGCCCTCGGATCCCTGATCGGTGGAGCGGCCGGCGTGGCGAAAGCGGTAAACGACAACAAAGCCGCGCGACGTCAGCTCGAGGAGCTGCAACGTCACGATCGTGCGATGGAACAGGGTCGTGGACTATATATCGCTCCATACAGATAAGGACGAGGACTGTAACTCGGTCCATACAAACGCGGACAGGGCATAGGACAAAAAAGAAAAAAAACGTCGAAGAAACGATAAAAATGCCCACGGTCGCAACCACCAACGTGCAACTGCTACAACTTGCAAAACGTATGCGCGTACCGTACTTTAGACGAGTTTTCATGCGTAACGCGTTACCGATGAGCGGCGTGCGCCGAAACGAAAGCGGTATCGTGAATCTGAACGATGCGACAGGTCCCGGCACTCATTGGGTAGCGTACGCGAAGAGGAACTACAATGTCGTGTACTTTGACAGTTTCGGCAATCTCCGACCGCTCGAGGAACTCGTGCGATATTTCGGCGTTACGACTACGATAGAGTACAATCGAACGTATTATCAGACTTACGATCAGAACTTTTGCGGACAGATGTGTCTGCGGTTTCTACAAACGGCCAAATTTTAAAAAGCTCGACGAGGCGTCGTGAAATCTCAGTGCTCGTCGAACCATCATGTCGTTGACACTTACGCTGAGCGGGAAGAACAGCGTCCTCGCGGTAAACTACTTTCCCGCGATAGACTTGAGCGACGACGTCTACGAGCTCGGTCTGACGATTTTCGAGACATATCACACGATACCGAACGTGAACGATTTCAACAACAAATTTTATTTCGGAAACAACGACGAGGAAATTACGATCCCCAATGGTTCGTACGAACTGCAAGCCATAAACAAATTTGTGAAACGTTCTATTTTGAGGAAACGTCCGCACCGCGACATGCTCGATAACGTTGACATAGTGCCGCTCGATAGCGGTGGCGCGGTGCGTGGTGACGTACCGCGCGATGATGACGATGACGATGACATGGGTGGAGAGTACCCGATAGCGCTCCGTGCAAACTACAACACGATTAAGTGTGAGATTATATGCGCCTTCAGAATAACCTTTGACAAATCAAATAGCATTGGATCGCTGCTGGGATTCTCAAAGCTTACATTACGACCGCGAAAATGGCTCCAGTCGGACATGTCGGTCAACATAATGACCGTGAACGTCATCCGCGTAGAGTGCAACATGACAGCGGGTGTGTACAGCAACGGTAACAGCGCGCACACGATACACGAATTTTAGCCCCAAGTGCCACCGGGATATAAGATATCGGAAAGGCCTACGCAGATCATTTATCTTCCGATCATCGCACGGAGCATTACTGATCTAACGATACGCATTGTTGATCAGAACGGGCAGTTGATCGATCTTCGCGAAGAGATCACCGTCAGATTGCACGTACAACGGTGATAGCGATAACGCGCGCGCGCGTGAGATGCTCGTGTTGAACCAGCAGATAGATAACGTATCCTTTACAAAGCCTGTGACGTCACCGTTCAGCAGTACTTGCTCATCCGGACGCATCGAAAGAAGAAGAACAAGAGGCTCAGTGCATCGAACGTTGAGTTTTTAAAATCTCTGGGATTCGCAGTGCGCAACTTTAGAGAAAGATGACCGACATTCTAAACGTCAAGGACGAGCCTGTCTTCGACAATCGCATCGTCAAGATCGAGACTCACACGTACAACCTGTTCACCAACACGACGTTCTGATACAGCGACGAGATACGAATACCGATACAACAACAAGATCTGTACACGCTGCCGTACGAAAGTTTTCTGTACGTCGAAGGAAAATTGTCAAAGACCAAAGTGGTACCGAACGCCGACGTGGCACTGGGAAATAATTGCGTCGTTTTCATGTTCGATGAGATTCGTTACGAACTCAACGGCGTGGAGATTGATAGTAACAGAAACGTGGGCATAACTAGCACGCTCAAAAACTACGTGACGGTGTCTTCCGACAAAAGCGTGATTTTGCGAAACGCCGGCTGGGATCCGCAGACTGAGGCTGACGGATACTTTAATTTCTGCGTACCGCTCAACGTACTACTGGGATTCTGCGAGGATTACAGACGCGTTGTGATCAACGCTGGTCACGAGTTGATTCTGATATGAGCGCGCAACGACGTGAATTGTCTGTTGGGAAATTGGACGGTGGAGCCGAAGCTTGAACTGTTCAAGATCCAATGGCGAATGCCACACGTGGTATTGTGCAAAATAAATAAGCTGTCGATGCTGCGGGCCTTGGAGAGTGGATGATATCTGAGCATGCCTTTTCGCTCGTGGGATCTGTACGAGTACCCGCTTTTACCGAATACGACGAAGCATTCCTGGGCTATGAAAACTGCGACTCAGCTGGAAAAACCACGATACGTCATTTTTTCTCTGTAAACGGATCGAAGAAGATGTCCGAGGATACGAGTCGATTCGACGACTGTAAATTGACCAACGTGGAACTGTACCTGATCTCGGAATGTTATCCGTACGACGACTTGAATCTGGATTTCACTAGAAACAAATAGGCGATTCTGTACGACATGTACGCGCGTTTCTGCAAGGGTTACTACGGATACGAGTTTCTCGAACCGAATCTCACCGTTACGAGTTTTTTACGTAACGGTCCGTTCGTAATCATCGATTGCTCTCGAAAGAACGAATCGGTCATGAGCGCGACCGTGGACGTGCGAATGGACTTTGATTTGAGTGCAAAGAGAACGTACCCGCGAATACTACCGCGTACTGTCTTATCATACACGATCGCGTGATCGAGTATAACCCGCTGACCAACGTTGTTCACAAAATTATCTAAGTGCGCGATATAAAAATCTACGATACATCGACATCGATCGCAGTCTTCTTCATCTCGACGACATGCGTGTACCGACGTTCGTGGATCTGCAAGGTTTCATCGTCAACGAGAGATTCGTCGTGAAGGAAGTGGCGGTACTGAAACACGGGACCGTACTCACGCACTACGTTTTTACGAATCCCGTACCATGGAGGTTTTTGACAAGATCCGACAGGTCTTGCGCTTCCTAGTTGATTGCCTATCACCATGGATTACGATGGAAGGACCGTACGACTCCGTACAGCGAGGCGAAACGCCTGATTACGAGTGCGGTATGCGAGGAGGAGGCTGTCGTGTACGTCAAGGGACGTGAGAAACGAACGTGGCTGCGGAACTTGCTTCTGGACGATGAACGAGAACGCGTGCACATCGAGACCTTGGATGCAGTTTACGAAGACATAAAATCTTTAGCCGATATATAGGGTGTCCCAGAATGAATGTCAAAAATTACACGAACAGGTAGAGCGGACTGAACTGAGTCGAAAAGTCCTCTACCGTTTTGCAATTTTCGTAATAGTTAACGAGATAATAATTGGTAAATATTACCGAATACGTGCGTCCGCCCGGCCTACTACTGCCAACAGTGTACGCCCATGATAGTTCGATGGCGCGCGGACCGCGCAGAGCGGGGACTGCCTGGCAAGCGTCCCATGTTGCGCACACCGCCGCGCGCCGCGAGCTCCAAACATCGTGACTCAGCCAGTGGCGCGCTTGCCACGCAATCCCCGCTCTCCGCGGTCCGCGCGCCATCGAACTATCATGGACGTACACTGTTGGCAGTAGTAGGCCGGGCGGACGCACGTATTCGGTAATTTTTACCAATTATTATTTCGTTAACTATTACGAAAATTGCAAAACGGTAGAGGACTTTTCGACTCAGTTCAGTCCGCTCTACCTGTTCGTGTAATTTTCGACACTCATTCTGAGACACCCTGTAGATGCCATTGATACTATGCGATGTGGACATCACGCTAACAATTGTGCTTTACAAAATGTATTCAAAATACATAAATGGTGATTGCAAAGAAATTTTTTTATATAAAATTATGTAACGTATTTATCGTGTATTCTCTCTTTTCCTTCCTTATACTTATACATGTACGTATGTACGTAGTACGTATGTACGTACGTACGTGGTACGTATGTACCATAGGGATAGTAGTACTAGAGTACGCATTGTAGGAGTGGGGGTAATCCTATCTAGAAAAGGACGCATTCATTTGGGCCTTTTCGTTCTCTCTCGTTTCGCACATGCGTATAGCCATATACTCTGAGAGAGGGGATCGAAAGAAAGAACGAGTCAAACGAGAAAAGTTAAAGTTTCATCATTACATGATCGGACAAGCCTGATTGAGCCTGATCACTTTGGAATCAAACAAAGAATTGAGTTTGATAAGGTTAAGGGCTCTCGATGAATAATATCAATAAATATTAATGATAAAAATCTATTACTTATACTTCTATAATTCCAATTATGCGAGCATATTGGCCAGCACCACCAAGATTGTTTCTTATAAAGATAGTCAAATTCACATGGTTTAAGTCTCGCGGAAAGAAACTGTTGGCTTTCCAAGAATGACCGGACAAGCTTGATCTCTTTGGAATCAAACAAAGAATTGACTTTGATAAGGTTAAGGATTTCCCAGTGCCAAGGGTTACTTTTTCAATTCCTTATTCTTTCTTTCAATCCCCTCTTTCAGAATATACGGTTATACGCATGCGCGAAACGAGAGAGAACGAAACGGTTCCAAATGAGTGCGTCCTTTTCTAGATAGAATTACCCCCACTCCACAAATTTCCGACAATGCGTACTCTAGTACTACTATCTCTATGGTATGTACGTACGTACGTACGTATGTATGTATGTATATACGTAATATGTATGTATGTATGTATGTATGGTATATAGGTAGTATGTATTGATATACGTAATATGTATGTATGTAGTATGTATGTATGTATGTATGTGTAAACGCGTCGACAGTATATAAACAGTGCGTATAGCTCTTTTCATTCAATGGTAATCTTACGAGCGTTACGGCATGGACCATGTAAACGATTATCTGCATCGAAAGTGGATCAAACTCGAGGGATACCGTCGGTTAGACGATGATTGTGAGCCGCTGTGCCCACCGAGTCCCCCACCGAAGAAAAACTCAAGATATTGGGAGTTGCGTCCAGAAAATACGTGGAAAGATACATCTTCGACGAAAAATCAAAGATATTGGGAGTTGCCTCCCGAAAATACATCGAAAAATACATTTTCGACGAAAAACCCGACATATTGGAATTTGTCTCCAGAAAATACGTCAATATCTTCAACGTCAACGTTATCAAAAGATAATACATCATCAAAATATAAACCATAATGTATATATGTAGGTATGTATTGTGACCGTACTTGTGAGAAACGGCACAACTTCGTCACTTCATCTGCTGCTCTATTTACGCGATAGCTCAAAAGGATGGATAAAATAATATAAATAGCAAAAGTGCGGTTCTTCCTTCTAATTTTATATGCTGCGATATTCGAGCCGTACAAATTTCGTTGGGCGCCAGGCACGAGAGAGAGTGCCACTCTTCGCACTAAGTTTTAAGATGTTACGCTCGGACAAAGAAATTACAGAGCAACGGAATTCGCGACGAACAAGATCGGCTAGCTCAGCCAACGGAATTGGCAGAAGGGGTGGTTCGCGGTAAGCGGGGAAGATGTCGGAGAACAAGGTAGAGGCAGACAGAAATAATCAGACAGAAATTAACATTACTAATAACAAAGAGTTTCCAATTTATTCAATTCGCGTTGATACATGAGTTACGATAATTTTCATAACCGCGCGTCGACGACAAGTTTACTTTATTACAGAGAGAACGATGGCAAGATCGTCGACGGCGGTACTTAGAAATGGTCGACTCTAAGAACTTCCAGCAAACCGACAGCCTAATGCTGAGCGATGACACGCGGTTCGATTTTAATCTTAAACGAACCGGAATCTCAACAATTAATACGAACAATTTGACTTGGCAGTGACACGGGCGAGCAATAACGACAATCCTGAGTTTATAACTTCGTACGTTTGAACGGACGGCATGCGTTCATCGATAGACACAATGGCGTTACACTTGGCCGAATCTAATCCGCGTAAATTCTCACACGCGATCCGCTCGAGACGCTCACAAAATATTACGCGATCGGTGGCTTTACAATAAAACGAATAACGCTCGCCTCACCAAGATTTTCCTCCTCAGCTGCCTCTCCAAGGGCTTCCGCGAGAGCCGACAGCAAAGATCGTCGGGGACGAATATTCTCGAAGTCCTTACAATTCCTCGACAAATTATGGGCGATATCCTGCGTCCTTTCTCTGGGCCAGTCACTGCACAAGTGCCGATCGGAAGTTTCCGCGGATTCACGCAGGTCGTCAGGCCCTCTCTTATCGGCCTCTACTTGCTCTAATTGGCTCGCCGCGACCGCGTGACTCCGCGACGAATCCCGCGGGTCCTTGCGTGTCGCGGATCCTTAAACGCTGTGGCGCGCTTTTCCAAAAAGACGGAAAATACTTTCTGGTCGCTCGACGATCTTCCAATGATCGTTGCGGGATACGGCGCTTCGGCGGAGGTCCTTCCTGTGAGTCCGTTCCCAGCTGACGTCTCTCTCCGAGGTGTTTGCAATAAAGGTGCGATAATCCACCAAATAATAGCGACATTAGTAACAAATATGAAATAATACGACCTGCGTGTACTGCGCTTCTCGTGACTTCAGCCAAATTCTTCACACAGCAATCTCTTCCTCGTGGGAGCACTGATATATATGAAATGGATAGGCTATAGGAATACAAAATGTGGTACAAATTGAATGCTCCGTAGGAAGACTTTTGGTACGAAGTGGAGGGGATAAAGTAACCGGAGGCACTCGAAGCCAGCCGACAGCGTCCGAGTTAAATGTGTACATGATACGGTTCTAAACTAACCTTCTTTCGTGATTGTGCCAATTGTTATTTACATACGTAGTGAAATTTATATTGAAAAGATGCCGACATTCTGTTGCGTTTGCAAAAAAAAGGCTTCAAATGACTCCACTGAAAATCGGAGAACATTTCACCGGTAATTTACATATCATTTATATAGTTTTACCGATTACTGTAGACGAGTTCATGATTACATCGAGTTCCTGACATATAAAATGTAAATTTAATAATTATAGTTTTCTTTTAGAATGAAATTTGTAGTTATTTATTGCATTCTTGAATATACAGGCTTCCCATTAAACAGCCACTTCGGAACTGGTCGCGTGAAGTTGGTGTCTGTCGGCTACCCCCCACTTCGGTTTACCAAAAGTCTTCCTGTGCCACGATTCGAACAAGCATAACTATGGGTATAGCCTATCCATATTATATATATCAGTGCGTAGGAGGCGACATCTTCTCTCTTCTAGCGATAGGTGAGGCGGCCGGAAACAAGAATACAGCGTAGTCACCGGCTCGGGTCGTGAATTACCGGCAAAACCCGAGCTCAGGATCGTCTTAATATTAACTAAAACTTAACTAAATAGCGACAAGAAGAAAAAAAAAAGAAAAATATTACAATAATCGCAAAAAGAAAATAAATATAAGTAATACAATAATCGTAAAAAGGAAATAAAAATAAATAATAATGTCGCGCATTCGCTTGTGCACTCGCCCGTTGACCCTGAAGGACTCAGGATCTCGCATTATGCTGCTTTTCCGAGTGACTGACAAAATGTCACGTCACAGTATGTAGGTACGTACGAGTATGTATGTATGTATGTAGGTACGTATGTATGTAGGTACATATGGGGCAAAATTCCTGAAATGTCCTGACCAAAAAATAAAAGTTTTCCAATTTGGTCAAAACTTTACTGAAATGTTGTTATTGTTAGTGAAAGTCTAAATATCAAGTATTTTTGAATTTGATAAACTATTTTTTAAGTTAAAGGGTTACAAAATTTTGACTTTTTTAAAAATGTTTTTTTTTCAATTTATTATATTTATAAGTATGATGCATAAAAGTTAACATATAAGTAGTGATTTTTAATGGTCTTTTTCTGCGCTATACGATAGTGGTAAAAGTTTTTCCAAAAAATTAACATTTGACCTTGAAATTCAAGGTAAAAGTTTTAATTTCGATATAGCTCAGAATCGGTTTTTGAAAAATTTTTTTTGACTGTCTAAACAGAAAGCTTGATTTTTTTTCTATAAGATATGTGAAAATCAAAATGGGACACCGATTAGTTTTTGAGAAAATAACGCTCAAACACTCCCGCGCGCTCTACCCGCGCGCCACTATGCCACGCCCTCCTTTATCGCCACGCGACTAAGTGTTTGAGCGTTATTTTCTCAAAAACTAATCAGTGTCCCACTTTGATTTCCACATATCTTATAGAAAAAAAGTCAAGCTTTCTGTTTAGACAGTCGAAAAGAATTTTTCAAAAACCGATTCTGAGCTATATCGAAATTAAAACTTTTACCTTGAATTTCAAGGTCAAATGTTAATTTTTTGGAAAAACTTTTACCACTATCGTATAGCGTAGAAAAAGAGCATTAAAAATCACTACTTATATGTTAACTTTTATGCATCATACTTATAAATATAATAAATTGAAAAAAAAACATTTTAAAAAAAGTTAAAATTTTGTAACTCTTTAACTCAAAAAATAGTTTATCAAATTCAAAAATACTTGATATTTAGACTTTCACTAACAATAACATTTCAGTAAAGTTTTGACCAAATTGGAAAATTTTTATTTTTTGGTCAGGACATTTCAGGAATTTTTCCCCATATGTATGTATGTAGGTACGTATGTATGTAGGTACATATGTATGTATGTAGGTACGTATATATACATAGATTTACGGTAGAAAGAATACATAGAAAGTTGCGATAAAACTTGTCGCGACAGGTTTGCAATTCTCGGAAAGAGAATTTATCCCCCCCCCCCCTCTCTTCGATTTACCTCCTCTCTTCAATTACAGAAGTATCACAGAAGTATACAATTTAATACGCTGATGTGATCAGTCTTGCTACACTCGCTTGCACGAAAGGATCAAAAATGTTCAGTTTTTACTCCGCCAAAGAGAGCAGCGCGTTGTGCGAACCGAAGAAGGAATCCGACGCGTAAGTTTTAATATTCTATACAGAAAAACCGTTTCTTTTTTCCTATAACATTATACATGTAATTGCGTTATTGCACAGGATGAAGCGTCGCGCTGTGCGTATACTGAGTCGGGGTTACGACCTGACCGCTACGGGTTACAAGTTTTTGGAAATTGGAATCAACGTTGATCCACCGAGCTACGTGGAGATCGTTCTGGGAGATCATCATGGACGCGAACTGTCGTTGTCTCTCGAAACGTGGAAGGGTCTCTACGAGCAGCGTTGGAATATCTACAAATTGCTGCGAAACGAGTACAAGGACAATTTTATAAGCGTTGGATCGCTAACGATCAGAATCTGCACGCATAACGACGTTACGCTCATACGACTCGAATCTTCAACCTTACACATGACGATAATCGAATCGACGCTGCGTCTTATGTTGATCGTACGTTCGATCTTGATGGATGCATCGATGTAACGTTCGAACGATTATCCAGACTCATCGATACGGTCGATGCCAAGTATACGCGCTTCTCCAATATCACTCATTCCGAAAATGGAAATGTACGCGACAGCGATATCTTCGACAAACGTCAGCTCGTCGATTGCGAGCTCTTGGCTTTAGTTCTTAACATGTAAGGAAAAAAAAAGTTACTGTGTAAAAAATTATGAATAAATATTCTTTGTCACATTATTTTATGCGTACTGTCTTTATTCTCCTACCGAATGTATGCTCGATGAATCCTATACCTCTATCGCACTCTGTTTACAGCTCTTCTCTTACCGTAGAGCCTCTTCAAATCTCGGACCATTTTTTCTGCAAATGAATTGCCTATGGACCAATCCTAGGCTTCGTCCTAGCGAAGAATACTTTTCAGCAAATCTGTTGCACTTTGTTCGACCTGCTTTCTCGGCTAGTCAAGCAGTATTGCGTTGACTATAGACAGAATCAGCAGTGCAAAAATTTGTTCGTTTCTTTTTAAATTTTTATTTTAAGAAATGAGTAATCTAAGCAATCTGTTGAAAATTACGTATAACCGGGTATAACTACCCGGTGGAGGGGGTAAGTGTTTTTTCTTTTTACTATGTTTTCTTATATTTAAATGTTTTTTTCTTCACACGTACACGTAATGTGCCCTACACCTTAACGCTTTTGCGTACGGTAAATAGCCAATAACTTAAGCCGTTAAGTTGTTTCTCTAATCCCACTTTTCTGCGTAAAATCGTTGCTGTATAATAGGGTTGACAACTATCCGCATATCCGGGTAACCGGATATCCGGATAGAGATAGATCCGAGATAAAATATCCGATCGAACCGGGTATCCGGATCTTTCGGATTCGAAATTTGGCTGAATACGGATTTCGAATCTTCCGACATATATCTCACCGCAGCTACAGTCTGTAAAGTAAGAGCGTGTACGGGTTAATGTGTAGAAAAATTTATTTTTAATGATTTTTAAGTATATAGATTTGTTGTAGTCCATGAGAAGAAAAATGCTATACCATTAATAATGAGTACAGTGACCACCGGCATTGATAATTGCCTGACATCTCCGAGGCATACTTTCCACTAAGTTGACTGCGTATTTTATATAATTTGTCGTGTCAGCTGCTTCAAAGTGCATACTCTTTTTCCTCGAAGCTTGTGCTTGAGATATCCCCACACATTTTCAATAGAATTTGCATCTGGCGATTTCGATGGCCAATCATGTGTGACAATGCCAGACTGCTCTTTCCACTCGGTGCAAAGCTTGCCCCGGTGTTTTGGGTCGTTGCCTTCCTGTAAGATCTAGTCCTCGTTTTTTTTATGAAACATCCTTCAGCAGTCGGCAACAAATACTTTTCATAAACTTTAAGCATTTTCGGAGCATTTAAATTGTATGTAAACAGATGTAATGCACAATTTTTTTTCGATGTTCGGCGTCACTTTGCCTATCGAGCCACGTTCTGGCAAGTCATCAACATTTTTGGTCTTCTTATATTGCTGAACCCACTTAGCGATGAACGATTTTGACTTTCCCATGTATTTAGCAGCCGCTACATATGACATGTTTGGTCCTTTCGGGTGGGAACGAAGGAACACAGCCTCGTAGCGCCGATGCGTATGCAGCACTCATGGCGGTTAACGTGTTTCTCAGATAAGAATTCGACACCAATTGAATCTTTCGTGATAAAGCATTCACGACAAAGGTTCCATCTATCGACTCGCACAAAAACTAGGACGATATTTGACGCCAACTGCCATTTATGCCGTACACGCTCTTTACAGACTGTATGTCCATTGTAGTCGACTGCTAGCACTATGTATTTTCAAATATTAAATCTCATTGGACTGTGAAAGTTTCAAACAAAATACTAATGATAACAAGCCGTAACGGTCAAGCGATGTCTTGGATTCCTCTAATACAATTATATGTGAATTTATATACTACGAATGTAAATTCTTAATCCGCGCCGAAATTTTTTCAGACTTACAACGTAAACTCAAAACTACCGCAGTATTATCGCGAGTTAAATTGACTAACAATTTAACAATTTTGATGCTTATAGCAAAATTAGATATTAATAATGTTGATTGAAATGTGTAGATGATACATTAAACCTATATATATCGAGAGAGAGAGAGAGAGAGGGGGGGGGGAAGGGAAAGAGGGAAGGAGAGAGAGAGAGAGAGAGAGAGA
>NW_017275024.1:5305-8402 GCF_001594065.2 Cyphomyrmex costatus | reverse complement strand
GGGGGGGGGGGGGTAATGAAAGTGAAAGAGAGTAAAATAGGGCGAAAAGGTATAAGAGTAAAAAAACACATGTAAGATAATATGAGAGGGACAGGGGTGAGGAAGAACAAAACTATATTTATATGAATATATTACTATCAGCTTAACATGAACTTTTATATGTTAATAATTAATAATATAGGCAGAAAATACGAGTATAGACCTTTCTACATTAATATATACTTAAATGGAAGAAAGTATGTCCCGATTTAAAAGAGGAAAACAAGAACGTTGACGTTAGCAGGATCAAGACAACATCTTTTTGAAGTTACAGCATTTCCACATGTGGGAAACACTCTTTCAGATCCAGCTGATGATGCGGGTATACTGAGATACTCTTTTGCGAATAGAGCCAGTGCCGGGAATCTCTTTTCATTAATTTTTCACCATTGAAAAGGATCTGCATTATGGCTTAGCTGCGGTTCTGCAATATATCGCACGAATTGGGCTTAAACACTGTGTTGATTTGGTTGTATTTGAAAAAGAAAGTCTAAAGCACTCTCTATTAATGTTTCATTTTCAGTGTCTTCTGTGGAATTGGACATGTTGTGGAGCTTAGTAAGTACTGCGGCTTTTATTGCTTCTCTTGCTTCAATTTCTTCGGCGCGTAGATCTTTGTACCGTGGATCTAAGAATGAAGTGATTTGCCATGCATTAACAACTGAATTTTCATGCCATTTCATATCGAACCGCGTATTGAGTTCCTGATATACCACTTTTTTTAATTGACTGATCATATCATCATTTAATGAATTATTGGTTAGATGGTTCTCTAGCAGTAAATGAACAATCGGACGTACCATAGAGATGGACGAATTATGGGCACACAGTACTGTGGTTGCTATTTGTAAAGGCTTGAGCACATTGACAAAATTCTCCATGATATACCACTCGCGTTCTGCGATTTCTAAATTGTAAGCAATTCTTAATTTGGTTACTGATCTGTCAGCGAGGACACTTTCCACAGGACGTCTATTCTTTACGAGGCGTTCAAGCATATCAAATGTGGAGTTCCAACGTGTAGGAACGCTTTGTATTAATTTAAGCACAGGCATTTTGAAATTTTTTTGATTTGTTTTTAACGGTTCCCATGCAATATTTGAATGGCGGAAGTGCCCAACTACCTTTCTTGCCTTTTGACAAAATATAGCAATTTCTGCGATTTCCAATCCTTTTGATATTGCAAGCTGCAAAGTATGTGCTGCACATGTTATTCCTTCATTTAATGTCAAATTCGATAAAGCTTTGACAGCATTCGTTATATTTATGGCATTGTCCGTAACGACGGTTGTAGTTTTTTCATTAATTTCCCATTCATTAAGAACTTCCTGTATTTTAGCAGTTATATTAATAGTCGTGTGGCGTTCTTCGATTTCTTATGTTGTTAGAGTGTAAGATTTTATTTCCCAATCGTCCGTTAAGAATTGACAAACCACTGTCATATATGCATCCTGAGTTCTTGAGCTCCAGAAATCAGAAATGCAAGTGACAGACGCGATCTTGGATATTTTAAGCTTAATTTTTTTTTTCATATTATCATAAAGTACAGCCTTTTCTTAAGAGTCTCAGAACAAGGTACCTAGATATATAACAAAATGATGTAAAGTTTGAGATTGTATATACACAAATAACGTAAGATATCTAAAAAAAATGTCTTTACCGTATGCTTAAATCTATCTCTTTATATATTAATATTTTTATTTTTAAATATATGTTTATTTTTCGAAAATTAGTTTGTAATTTTCAAACGTAGTTGTTATTAAACATTTTTATTAAACTTTTTAAATATTAATGTTAAAGTACATTCTATTCACTACCAATACTAAAGAACACATATAGAAAAGACCATTTTTCGCCCACTAATGGAAAAGTGTAAAACATAGTGAATCTTATAGATTTCGACTGCTAAACACTATGGTGCTATTAGTTTTCATTGAAAATGCGGGGAACATCGTCATTTTTCGAGTTAATGTCCTATATTTCATCCTCTCTGTAATACATGATTTTCAAATACGAGTGGATTATATTATGTGGAACTTAGTATGCGAAGGTTCCTAATCAAGAGACACGGTACTGTCTCGCGCAAAGTGGATGCGCAGCGCTAGACCGCCTCGTGTCAACGCGAGTCAACGAGTTGCGACATTCGAGATTATTGGTTTACAAAACATTTTTCAATATTAAAATTTCTATTATGAAATATTTCTATCTCATTAAAAATAATACCATTTCGATAAATATACAGGGTCTGTGATGTGACGTGATTCCTTAATAAAATAAAAACAACATACAAAATAATATTTTTCGATTTTCTTAGTTTTCAAGAAAATCGAGTTTGAAAATCCGCTGCGTAAGCTATTACGGCTAAGCTATGGTTCGTAATCAACGTACTTCCTATTTCTATACCTCATCGTCGTGATGGGAGGGTCCCGTTAGCGCACGGTGCGATAGCGCACGTCCCGATAGCACACGTGAAATTGAAATTAATTCCCGATAGCCCACGTCCCTTTAGCACACGTCCCGATAGCGCACGAACCAAAACGCGCTCCAACCCGATAGCGCACGACATAAAACGCCAATTTACCCGATAGCACACGTCCCGATAGCACACGTCCCGATAGCGCACGTCCCGATAGAGCACGTCCCGATAGCACACGAAGCAAAACGCGCTTCATCCCGATAGCGCACGACATAAAACGCCAATTTACCCGACAGCACACAACCCGATAGCACACGTTCCGATAGCGCACGTCCCGATAGCACACGAGCGCGTGTTTTCCCGATAGCGCACGTCCCGATAGCACATGAAGCAAAACGCGCTTCATCCCGATAGCGCACGACATAAAACGGCAAATTACCCGATAGCACACGACCCGATAGCACACGTCCCGATAGCGCACGTCCCGATAGCACACGTCCCGATAGCACACGTCGATGTCCGTTATTGAGAAGCGCACGTTTTCCCGATAGCACACGTCCCGATAGCACACGTCCCGGTAGCGCACGTCCCGATAGCGCACTGCCCGATAGCACACGTCCCGATAGCACACGTCCCGATAGC
>NW_017275024.1:0-1072 GCF_001594065.2 Cyphomyrmex costatus | reverse complement strand
TTATTATTATTATTATTAATTAAAAATTAAATTATTAATTAAAAATAATTGAACGAAGACAAAGGACAATAAGAGTCATATCGCAAATAAAAACAACATAGCGGTTATAACATAAAAATATATAATATGAAATTAAATATGTGTATACAACAAATTAGAATAAAACAAAAGTACTTAGCCGCTTTTAATTATTAATTAAATTATTAATTAGTGTATAGTTTTGCACTCGCACCGTGTCAGGGGAGCATCCTATCAGGGCAGCACCGTGTCAGAGCAGCACCCTATCAGGGCAACACCGTGTCAAGGCAGCACCGTGTCAGGACAGTACCGTGTCAGGGCAGCACCGTATCAGGGCAGCACCGTATCAGTGCATATATATCGAATGTGCCATTAGTAGTAATCGTAAGGTCTTAAGCAAATCGGCCAATCACAGTTTAGCGTATTAAAATGTGAGATCGTAATCTTGATTGTGATTGGTCGATATGCTTAAGACCTTACGATTACTACTAAAATTTTTGTGCGTGTGATGGCCTTTAGGGTTGGATTATACTGGCCGTAATCTGTTAACTTATGCCGCAATCTGTAAAAATTGACCAATTATAATCGATTATTTCCCTCTCATTCGACTGTGATTGGTCAATTAAGTTAACAGATTACGGCCAGTATAAATCAACCCTCAGGCTGGAGTCACATTGAGCGGAAATTACAGCGGAACGGAATAGTGAAACCAATCAGAACTCTACAATCATTCCGCTGCTTTACTTTCTGCGATTGTGATTGGTCTCGCTGTTCCGTTCCGCTGTAGATTTTCGCTCAATGTGACTCCAGCCTCAAGGTGCAGTCAGATGGAGCAGATCTGCGGAAATGCGGAATTGGCGGAATTGACGTGATTGGTCGTTGTTTCGTCCGCTATTTCGTCATTTTCTTTCCGCGGATTTTCTTTATATTTAACGGATTCCACAGAGATATAAACTGAGGCGTTTTTTCGTTATCTAACCAAAAGCAACCGCGATCCACAACTTCTACCAGAGTGGCAGCGAATTGACATTAAATTTTAGTCGGTGGAAACGAC
>NW_017275023.1:34138-37107 GCF_001594065.2 Cyphomyrmex costatus | reverse complement strand
ATTGTTTAAGAGATGCTATTTCATCGGGTACATTATGTACAATGAGGTTATTTAAAACACTATGCGGGCATCCATTTGTACTTTAAACTTATTGAATTGGGACATATTTCTTTTATAACAAAGTCACTCACAAGATACACAAACATATCGAGGTATGTCCATGGTACGTTTGGTGTAAGCCTTAAATGCATTCTTAAATGCAGAAAAAATTTCTTTTTCACTCAAAGTAGTATGAGTTTGCTCATGTCTGTACATGCGTTTTGCTTTTTCTTCTGCCAAAGTTATAATTTCATTCAATGTATCTAAATCAGCAGAACATAAAGCCTTCTCTAGTTTCAACATCTGTTGATATAAATTTGTTATTTGATAAATTAACCGTTTGACATATCTAACCTTTGGGAAATGAGGCGATAATAAGTTAATGGGAAAAGACATTGCTTTGCAAAGAGTTATATCAATGTAACACAATGCGTGTGACCCAACTTTGTATTCGAATTTGTTTTTATTATACATTCATAATTTGTTTTTATTGTACATTCATGAATCTTTTGTAACAATTGTGGAATTTTCTTAAAAGTACATATACTTATCGATTGAAGGACTTTTTCATAACAATCAATCAGAAATTGATCATGAATTTTACATAAACTATTGTCGCATAACCATGATTTTTTTGCTTGTGCTTCTATCAAAGGTAATACATTCGTAATTTGACCTTCCATGTTCATTACCAATATTTGTGATGAAGAAATATTACAATATGTACCATCGATAATGTCACGTCCTGCGCGGCGGTACTTAGCGCGGACGCGGGGCGAGGTTCCCGTTTCGCCATCCAAATTTGCCCCACGTGGTAACTGGGGTCTGGCGGAGGGCAAAACACCGCCAGACGCACTATTTGGTGAAAGGGTTCACTGCTCCTTATAGTGGGTATACCCCGTGGTGCTTTAACGATCGCCTCTGGGGCCTTGACGCTCCCTGCCTGCTCGAGCCTGATAGCATCCGACTTGCGGACGCACGGTTTACCCCGTACCCAGCGCGCACCGGGAGCGTACGCAGACAGGTTCCCGGGAACCGGGTGATACACAGGAACCTCCTTATGTATCCAGTTAGGCTCACTGGCGGCCCGAGGATCGAATTCCGCGGAGGCGTTATAGTCACGCACTAGGCGCCGGTACGCCATCCGACGTCCAGAGTCCCTTCTACGGGGCATTTACCCTCTCACCAAATATTGACTGTTAATAATGCGAACAAAATGTAGATATATATATATATATATATTTTACGGACGCCGATATTATTTTGACTGTTAATAATGCGAACAAAATGTAGATATATATATATATATATATTTTACGGACGCCGATATTATTCAAGTTTACCGCTGGTTTAATAAAGAATACAAAAAAAAGAACAATTTAACAGTATTCGTGACCAACTTTTATGATTTCATTGAAGCTAAATACAGATATTCAAAACTAGAACTGATTAGTACTTGTTTGAAAAAGAAGTGTGACAACTGAAGTTAGATTACGAAAACCGAAGTGTGGAGCGAAGTGCAAATTAGAATACTAAGAAACGAAGTGCGCTGCGCTCTTAGCGGACACGGTTTATATACAAATCAAGGGGTGATCCCCGCGAGGACAAGGGGGATTGTCCTTTCCGGAAACTGCGTCACGAATTTCTGTTTCCAGAATCGTCTGGAAAATTCTCGGAACTTCTGTTTATGTCGAATGGTGATGCTGAGCGGTGAGGGGAATTGACCCCCCAATGTGTAGCTTATTTACCGGTATTATTCTGTATTTTTCTATTTGTTAATTTCTATTAATTTTCAATAGTTAGCAGTTAAATTCGGGAGGCTACACATTGATGGGCACAGCCCCCGCAAGGCACAACACTGCGGTGCAATTTCTGCATCTTATTGACTATTGATTTAAGCGGTAATTCGCCCGAACAGTTGCTCTCTTTTTATGCACGTAGTTATGCCGTATGTATCGGCTCTTTGTTTCGGCTCGTTATGCCTCGTCGCGTTACCTCATTATTTATTTAAGAGGTTTTTAGGATACTTAAGCGAAATGACTAGTATTTGTTGTTACTATATTATTTATCAAACTGATATTGATTTTATACTTAAGTGATTACAGGTTTTAAACAAACAATCTTTGATCCTTATATAATTAGTATTTGTGCCTTGATTTTGCACAAGTATATAGTTTTATGTTTATTCAAAGTGTATCACTTGCTAATTTATTCTATTTATTTTATATTCAGTTCGTTCAATTATATTAATTCGATGCGCGCGCGCGCTTGAAGTATCGTTACAGCTGTTGATCATGCGATAAGCGCGTGATCACTTCTTGGAGCAGGACGCTAGATGGTTGTTATGACAACCACTTCGCGTTGCCTGTTAGTGACGTTCACCGTCTGTATATGTTTTTCGGCGGACGTTACAGATAAAATAATTTTCAGATGAAGCTGTATGTTTTGATGGGAGGGTCCCGTTAGCGCACGGTGCGATAGCGCACGTCCCGATAGCACACGTGAAATTGAAATTAATTCCCGATAGCCCACGTCCCTTTAGCACACGTCCCGATAGCGCACGAACCAAAACGCGCTCCAACCCGATAGCGCACGACATAAAACGCCAATTTACCCGATAGCACACGTCCCGATAGCACACGTCCCGATAGCGCACGTCCCGATAGCGCACGTCCCGATAGCACACGAAGCAAAACGCGCTTCATCCCGATAGCGCACGACATAAAACGCCAATTTACCCGATAGCACATAACCCGATAGCACACGTCCCGATAGCGCACGTCCCGATAGCACACGAGCGCGTGTTTTCCCGATAGCGCACGTCCCGATAGCACACGAAGCAAAACGCGCTTCATCCCGATAGCGCACGACATAAAACGGCAAATTACCCGATAGCACACGACCCGATAGCACACGTCCCGATAGCGCAC
>NW_017275023.1:20414-25725 GCF_001594065.2 Cyphomyrmex costatus | reverse complement strand
GATTGGTGGATTTCATATTTCGTCTGCAAACGACGCCATTTTTATTACTTTTCTTAGTAATTTTGCGATACTGACTTAAGCCGGTTGCGCTTCTTTGATATCTAGGACTCTAGTGCAGTCTGTCGAATTCGCCATAAAATTTTTGTACGTGTGATGGCCTTCAAGAAAACAAAATTTTTGATAAAATAACAGATGTTGTATGTTTTAAAAATAATTATTGTGTTCCTGGAGAAGTTGTTGCATGTTTGGTGCGTACTAGAACTAGAGTCCTAGGCCGGTATTCATAGTCAGTTCTTATATTCAAGACCGTCTTGAGTTCAGTCTTGAGGAGTTATGAACTAATTAGAGGGCCGCTTTAGCATCTTAAGACATTATTTAAGACAGTCTTAAAATAAGAACCGACAATGAATACCGGCCCTAGATATCAGAGAAGCGCAACCGGCTTATGTCAGTATCGCAAAATTACTAAGAAAAGTACAAAAATGGCGTCGTTTGCAGACCATAGAGATAGTACTAGAGTACGCATTGTAGGAGTGGGGGTAATCCTATCTAGAAAAGGACGCACTCATTTGGGCCTTTTCGTTCTCTCTCGTTTCGCGCATGCGTATAGCAATATACACTGAGAGAGGGGATCGAAAGAAAGAACTAGTCGAACGAGAAAAGTTTCATCATTACATGACCGAACAAGCCTGATTGAGCCTGATCACTTTGGAATCAAACAAAGAATTGAGTTTGATAAGGTTAAGGGCTCTCGATAAATAATGGCTGCTTTCCATCAAGGCTTTTAGGCGACACACATCGACACAGTGTCGAACGCGGTGCTTTCCAACAACGACACGCCACGACACGATTCGACACAGCAGCTTAGGCTGCTTTCCATCAAGGCTTTTAGGCGACACACATCGACACAGTGTCGAACGCGGTGTTTTCCAACAATGACATGCCACGACACGATTCGACACAACAAAAAAGCATAGTCGAACACTGTGGTATGGTTGCCAATTTTTGGTTAACGCATTTTAATTAAAGTTATTTCTACGCATAATTAATTTTTAAATAGCAATGTACATTTGCAAACATTGCAATAAACAAGTTCCTTCATTGGATGATGTTCCTATTCATGATTGTTTTATTGGAAAAACAGTATTCTTAGAGGAAAATAATGTTTTATTTTATACAGAGGATAAACGTGAGTATAACAAGAGAATTCTGTCTATTTTATTTCACTTATTAGTCATCTTTTAATGAATTGATATAAATAGAATAAATTTTTAAATAGTACTTTAACTGTTTATAGAAATGTCTTGTCAACAAAGCATTGAAAACGATAGATATAATACAATGCAACTTTCAGAATCTATGAGTAAAGAACGTATGTATTAATTATAATAATAATTGACAAAAAATAGATATAACTTTATATACATTTATATACTTTATAGACATTTACACATATTTTTACAGATGCTGTTTGGGATCGAAATGCAACATTGGCTGTTATAAGCTTATATGAAGCAAATATAGAAATGATGGATCATCCTAAAAAAAAAAGAAAAGTATGGGACGCAATAAGAATCGGATTACTGACGTTTGGAATAAAGGTATTTTTTCATTAAAGAAGATATATTACTTTCTACGTCCGTAATGATATATCGACTTTAGTCCTAAAGGTTTATATAACATCAAATGATGAAGGAATTTTATTGTATGGATTATATCCTTCTTATAGATATATCCTTCTTATTGTATAGATATTAGATACAAATATGTAACTGTACTACTTTCTTATTTATTCAAATATTATATATTAACACGGCAATTACTCTATCTTATTTTAGGTGACAAATGACCAAGTCCGATGGAAAATCAATGCATTAGTGAAGAGGTACAAAGAAGTAGTAGACAATAATTCAAAGTCGGGAAGGGCTCGCATAGACTTCGAGTGGTATGAGCAATTGGATGAAATTTTAGGACCGCGACAACGTGCCAGTACTGGGCATACTGTTTCATCGAAATTATCAACGTCCGCCACTTGTACTTCGACTTCTGAAAAAGAACATTCGAGTGAATCTTCTTCAATTGAGACCAGTTCATCGAAATTAACTATATCGAAGAATGATCGTATAAACTCAAACGTTACTAATGTGAAAAATAAGCGTTCCTCTCATTATGGAACAGGCTCCAAAACTGCAGCAACAAAGATAGAACTCGAAAAACAGTGGCTACATCATTTACAAAAAAAAAGAAGAACGTGATCATATCAAAGATAAAAAAAATACAGGTTTGTTGGAGGCTAAGAAAGAAGCTCTAAAGTTAAAAAAAAGACAACTTGATTTAAAAGAGATTGAATTGGAACAACGAAAAGAAATTGCAACGAAGAAAGCAAAAGAAAAAAAAGCTCGTCACATGGAATTATTAGAAATCGAACAATTAAAATACGAATTGTTAAAGAAGCTTGTAGAAGACAAAGAAAATGTTCATAAAATTTCAGATTCTGACTGAAATCCTATAATTAAAGCAGCGTTAAGCTGATTTTTCATGTGCAGTACGCTGCGGCAGCAAAATGTTATTGGTTAAAAATCTTTTGTGAGGTGTCGCACTGTGACGCACTACCAATCAGTTCTCGAAAATTTGTATCACATGACATTTTGCTGCCGCAACGTGCTGCACATAAAAAATCAGCATTAAAAGTTTATTTTTATCAGTATTTTGTTTTCTCTTCGTAAGCATAAGTTATAATGCCAAAAAGTAAATCATAAGCAAAAGATTTAAACAAATTAGGAAAGGATTGTTATATATATTTTTTTTTAATGTTTATTTTTTTAATGTTACTATCTTTTATTGAAGTACATGTAACAATTGCTTAATAAAGATAATTTGATATTACACATATAAGATACAATGTTGTCAACAGTTATTTGTATTTTAGGTATAGAATCAACATTATTACAAATTAACATTATACGTATTTAACCATTCGTAAAATTACGCAAAATTCTTACAGTAATTTATTGTTCAGGGAACAATTCATTGAAAAGTTGTGTTCTGCGATCATCTTGTTCCACTCTATGATCTTGTATTTCCTCATAATTGTTTAAATTATTAAAATTTTCATTATTATCTTCAGGAAAATCATAAACATCATTCTCGTCTATACAATAATTGTGTAATATACATGCTACAGCTACTGTGTTAGTGATAAATGACATTTCACGATACTCAGTAAAAAATTTGATTCGACGGAATCGTCCTTTTAATTCCCCTATTGCTTTTTCAACAGATATTCTTGTGGATGAATGTATAAAATTAAATTCCCTCTGCTGTGGTGTAAGATGACCATTATCTCGGAAGGTGGTACAAGCCACGACAAAGATGGATATGCTGAGTCTCCTAATAAAAAAGTATTATCCGGAAATAATACACCATTGTCAGCATTTGCTGCATGGTACAATTCTGATCTTCGGAATATACGCGCGTCATGGAGAGAACCGGGCTCACCACAATGTATGTTGGTAATCCGCATATGTGCATCTACCACTATTTGTAAACTAACAGAAAAGAATTTTTTTCTATTACAAAAGTCTTGTGCGTACACTGCAGGTTTTTCTATCCGAATATGAGTACCATCGATGGCTCCTAAGACATTTGAAATTCCTTGCTTAGCATGAAAACCTTCAATAGTCTTTATACGATTTTGTCCTTGTGGCCATTTAATGACTACGTCTAATTTAGTCATCAACCAGGCTATGACACGACGGAGAACGCGAAATACAGATGAAATGGCAACTCCAAATCTATCAGCTATAGTTCGCAGAGGTTCCGTATTAGCAATGTACCATAAAAAAATTAAAAAACTCAATTTCGCTGAAATTGGTTTCTTTCCAAACAAATGCGATGGAATAAAATTTGATAAATGTAGTTCATCTGTAAAAAAATTTATTTAGTACTTTATGTAACATGCATTATAGTCACAATAATTAATTGTGTAGACCATTATGTATAAATCGATAACATATATTTCATACCAATTAGTTTTTGCACAGTATGTCGATTCAATCTTAAATGTTCTTTAAATTCTTGATTTGTCCAAGAGTCAATAATCAAGAGATAATTCTCAATACGATGTCTTTTTCGGCCAGTCGTTAAATAATGTAGAAGAGGAAAAAACAATAAGTCTGCATGATCTTCGTCGCTACTAGAAGTAACACTACTATTACTACTTTCACTACTGCTCAATTCTTCCAATGCACTACTTTCATCGGAACTACTATCTAAATTGGAAGCATTTTCTGTTAACTGATGTACAATTTTTATTTTATTCATCTGCAAAATAAACATATTAACTTATCACAATCGTAAATATTATATGATAGTTATGTTTATTTGTACGTACTTTAACTATGTCAACACACATACACACACGTTCCTTCTCCATCATTTTTCAATCAAGCGGTTAATGAGTTCACTGGAGCTGCGTTCAAAAACTCTACTCAAATAGTACTTATTATTTGTATTTTCGAACCTAATCTGTATAGACCCTAGAATCCCTAGCAATTTAGTTCAAACTAAACGCGTTCCATTTAAGTACCTAAACACAGTGTTTGGCCGTGTTACACAGTGTCGATCTGTGTTGTCTAAATGGAAAGCAGCCCATATCAATAAATATTAATGATAAAAATCTATTATTTATACCTCTATAATTCCAGTTATGCGAGCATATTGGCCAGCACCACCAGATTGTTTCTTATAAAGATTGTCAAATTCACGATTATATTCGTGATTACGGTTTAGTTAAGTATCGCGGAAAAAAATTTTTGGCTTTCCAAGAATGACCGGACAAGTCTGATTTCTTTGGAATCAAACAAAGAATTGACTTTGATAAGGTTAAGGGTTTCCCAGTGCCAAGGGTTGCTCTTTCAATTCCTTATTCTTTCTTTCGATCCCCTCTCTCAGAGTATACGGCTATACGCATGCGCGAAACGAGAGAGAACGAAACGGTTCCAAATAAATGCGTCTTTTTCTAGATAGAATTACCCTCACTCCTCAAATTTCCGACAATGCGTACTCTAGTACTACTATCTCTATGTTGCAGACGAACTATGAAATCCACCAATCGTCTATTAGTCAGCCATTTTTAGTACCAATGAATGAATTGGCTGACACGCCAATCAGCTAGCTCCTCTACACTTATGGATATAACCTCTTTGGTTTTAACAGTTATATTAATATAGAGGTTAACAACGTCTCCAAGATTACTCAGATAAGTTCCATTAATTTTTTTCATTAAAAAACCTTTATTCATACTATTCCA
>NW_017275023.1:9468-16266 GCF_001594065.2 Cyphomyrmex costatus | reverse complement strand
GCTATCGGGACGTGTGCTATCGGGTAAATTGGCGTTTTATGTCGTGCGCTATCGGGTTGGAGCGCGTTTTGGTTCGTGCGCTATCGGGACGTGTGCTAAAGGGACGTGGGCTATCGGGAATTAATTTCAATTTCACGTGTGCTATCGGGACGTGCGCTGTCGCACCGTGCGCTAACGGAACCCTCTCGTTTTGATTTGCCACAAAGTGCACATTTTTAATTTTTCGTCAATGGTTTTGCATTTAGTAGCAAGACTCAAGCATATTTCTGATTTCTTTTTAAGCAAAGCTAATATTTTGTACATATCGCGAACGTAACTATCTCGAATTTGTGTACAGCGACGTACAATTCTTTCGGCTTCCAATTGTTTTTCAACCTGATTTTTAATATCCAATTTGTTAAAAATATTTTTAATTGCCGCAGGATTGTTAAATTTTATATAATTTTTTGACCGAAATTTTTCATATTTTTTAACAATATTTTTTTTACATACAATCTTCCAATTTTTAACAATATTTTTAGCAATATTACAATTTTGTTTTTCAAGACTAGACATTGACTTCCTTTTCTCATAATATCGTTTATTATACAACCACTTACGACTATAGTTTATTTTCTTCTGTCTGTCTCGTCCGTTTTGAGAATTTGTCAAATAACGCATTCGTTTTTTAGCACGATTATTTTCTATATCGGCTCCATATCGACAACGTTTTTTGCCACGATTGTTTTCTTTATTTTTGTTATATCGATATCTTTGTTTAGCACGGTAATTTTCTAAATCTTGTGCATCATCTTGGTGTGGACGTTTTTTAGTATAATTTTTGTCTATATTTTCTTGAAACGGATGTTTATAACATTTATTATTTTTTTCATACGCAGTCTGAGTATTATTATTAACTAATTCTTCTGTAATTTCTTTTGAAGCGCTTTCTGTTAACGATATATGATCATTTCCTTCACATAAATTCTCACAACATTTATTATTATTATTTTGTTCTGTTTGAATATTATTAACTTTTTCCATTGAAGCGCTATCCATTAATTGTATTTCCATCGAAATACTTTGCGACAACTGTATTTCTTCCTTAATATTTTGAAGCGTTTGTATCTTACAAAATTCTTTTTTAGTAATATAATTATCACATTTTTTTAATTGACTTAATTTTTGTTCTTTTTTCTCATATTGACGCATCATACATTTACGATTCGCTTCAATTTCTCTTGCTTTTATTACTGCTAATGGAAATACTTTTTGAACATTTTGCGGATCTTGAGGGAAATGCTCAATTACATTTGTTTCGAGAATTTTTATTAGATGCGAACGCATTAATTTTTGCTCGTACTTCACTTTGTCAGGCTGGATGTTAAATAATAATAAAATCGCAAAAGCTATAGCAAAAACACCGCAGTCACTATAATTCAGTTGATGTTGCACAGTAGGAAATTTAATAGGATTTTTGTTAAAGTCATATGTTAGAAATAATCTTTTCAGAAATAATTCATGATGTTCATGCAATCTTTTAATATTTAAAGAATCATATATAAATATATTTTTTCGATCGTAATAGCTGCATACCCAATGTCCATCTAATGGACCAGATGAACTATGTAATATTTGTATATGCTTTTTATCTATCGGTATGGGTTGTATCGTATTAAGAAGTTGTATTCGCCATGTTTCGACAGGTGTATAGTTGGAACAGTTTCGTAAAAGATAATGAAAATGCTCCATATGCATATCCGTCAACCATTCGCCACGAACTATTATATTTCTCTCATCATCAGATATTAAATATTTATGTTTCTTTGAATGTATAGACATGTTTGTCAAAAATTGATTATTCTCGTATAAATGTTATGTGTATATCCTCTTGGTGTAATTGAAATTGAACTTAGTGCTAATGCAGCAGACATTTTATTAAACAATTTGATGAAAATTAAAGTCTGGCGCTAATAGCAGCCAATATTTGTTAGCGCTATAGCAGCCGTTATATGGAGCCAATGAGCAGCTAATATATGTGCCTGTACAGGTATATGTACACATACACCCGTATATATTTGCGCGCGTATGTACGTGCACGCATGCGCGATATTTATATATATACGGGAATTTTCTATACAAAGAGAGAAACTAATTTGCGGGTTATCTCCGTGTCCAAATTCATTGTTAAGGGCTGCACAGAATAAAAGGAACAGGGAACAGAAAACAGAGAATAAGAATTTCAACCTATCAGAAATCATGTATTATGGAATACACACTGTTTATTCCACAGTATTCTGATAGGTTGAAATTCTTATTCTCTGTTCCCTGTTCCTTTTAATCTGCGTAGTCCTTTAGAATGCCAACGTTTCGAGAATATTGCAATTTTTTTCATTAAAGCGAGAAGCAGTCTGAGGGTGCAAACCCCTGCAGCGGAATAGCGTAACGCGGAACAAAAGCAGAACCAATAACGAGCATTCCGAGTTTTTAGAGAAACTCGTGATTGGTTCTGCTCTCGTTCCGCGTTACGCTATTCCGCTGCATGGGTTTGCACCCTGATACTCAGTATTGAATATATGTATATAGGGAAGAGTGATCTAAATCGGACCTATATTTGCAGTTTTTGTTCTCTATAAAGCATAAATAAAGTCCGATTATAAAGCCAATAATGTCGTTCGAAAAGTTATTTAATTTTCTTCATTTATGCTTGAGATTATTTTGATGTATCTCTTACCTGTGTTGAACTATAATAGAAAATGTAAAAATCCATTTACCGGTCCGATTTGGAACATACATAGTTCCAAATCGGACCCCTCCTATTTTTTAATTGGCATTTATATATTTAACAAAAAAAACTGCTATTACATGTTCGGTGTCTTATATAGATACATTATAAATTATAAATAGCACGCAAATCTGCTTAACCGTACTTGTTTAAACAGGCTATTCCTCTGATGAAGAGAGCTGCAATTTACGAAACATTAATATTCTAACAACTAACAATGAATTCGGACACGAAGGTAACCCACGAAATGCGTAGCTCCTGTATAAAAAGAAATATACATAATCAGGGTTGGCAACGTTACCTCATAAAAATAACTCGTTACCGTTACCGTTCTTTTTCCTGAAAAGTAATTCGTTACCGTTACTCGTTACTGATTTGCAAAAGTAACTCGTTACCGTTCCTCTACTAAAAAATATATATAACGAGTCGTTATTTTTTTCGTTACTTTTTTTATACTTATACAATATTATATGCAGATTTTTGCAGTAAATATAAAAAAATATAACAGAGAATTCTATCTTCTAGTAGAAGAATAAAGGTCAAAAACTGAAATATATGTATATATAAAATAAATAATGAAAAGGCTCTATATATGTGTAAAACAATACAAATATAAGAAAGGCAAAGAGCCAAGTAAATTTATCAACAAAATAATTCAAAACGTTTTAATAAGATTGTATATATATAAATTCTCAAATAAATTATTTACAAAATCATTACTCACAAATTAAATAATGCAGAATATTGCGTCTTGCAAAATCGTATCAACTGTCATTACATGATACGAAATATGTACTCGTATCGCAAACTACAAACACATGCAAGCAGCAGAAAGCTACAATAAAGCAAAGAACCTATAACTTACATAAAGTAACGATAAAAGTAACTAGTGAAATCGTTACCATTACCTGAAAAATATAACTGCGTTACCAAAAACGTTACTCAGAACAAAACATAACGCCGTTACCCATTCGTTACCAAAATCGTTACCGAAAAAAGTAACTTGTAACGGTAACAACGTTACAAATAACGCGTTACTTGCCAACCCTGTACATATTTGTATATTATATACATATTTGTATAATATACAATTCTGTAAAACTATAAAACTAACATACACTTAATTTTCTGTATTATAAATTAAGCAATTGCTATCGATTGAGCGTGTATAGAACTTGATCAGTTCAACCGTTACTGAGATCTGATCATCTCAATCCCCCGAATTCATCAATTTCGCGTAAAGGAGGCACGGCAGTGTCGCTGCGCTTGGCTTAGCGCCGAGACACTACCGTGTCTCCAGATATCTGAAGAAGCTATCATAAATATGATTGAAAATATATCTGTAAAAGTGACACAACCTCAATGAACGTACATGTATATAACACTATAACAACCGTTCACAGAAAGATTGCGGGTATTTACGTGAAGTAATCGGATCTCAGTTATATATCAAAACGCCTTCTCTCTCTTCCTCTTAAGACAATCAGTGTTTAGTGAACTCAATTTAATAGCGAGATTCTCTAAACGTCTTATTGACGATTGTCGTTACCCTTAACTGTACTTATCGATGATTTGCGTTACGTGTAATCACGAGTAAGGTTAGTAAGATCAATTAAGCCCATTCTACAATTGCATAAACGTAGTTGTAACTGGTTGTAGTTGTAAGAATTAACCAATGACAGTCGTTGAATGTTCTCCGCATATTTGACCGTGATTGGTTAATTCTTACAACTACAATCAGTTATGTGTGATTTACAATAGCAGTAGTAGTAGCGGATGAGAATGTAAACTTAAGAATTTGACCAAACACGGTCGATTATTCTTCTCAAATTCGACCGTCATTGGTCAATTTCTTACTCTTACAGTCTCATCCGCTACTACTACTGCCATTGTAGACCACGCATTACAACTAGCCCATTCTACCTGAAGAAAACAAGCATCGTGTTCTGCTTTCCCCCCCCCCCTAGCTTAAGATAATTTAATAGTAGAAAGTTACTAGTTAATGTATAAAGAATTTGTGAACAGAAAAGCACTATAAATAAATATGTCACCATATCCATAAAGAAATTACTAGTATTATTATATGATAAACCACGCGCGTAAAGGCCATCACACGTAGAAAAATTTTAGTAGTAATCGTAAGGTCTTAAACAAATCGGCCAATCACAGTTTAGTGTATTAAAAAGTGAATCGTAATCTTGATTGTAATTGGTCGATTTTCTTAAGACCTTACGATTACTACTAAAATTTGTCTACGTGTGATGGCCTTAACATCTCGATACTGAGATAAACCTAAGAGAGAATATGACGGCATTTTTTCTGTAACAGCAAAATGCTGCTAAAGTCACTAGATTTATAAAGTACTGCAAACTCGCATCCATTTCGGTGTAAAACGCGGCCATTTCAAATGTAAAAATAAAACCGACGAGTATGTAAATCAATGTTGTTGAATTGTAATTAGTTTATTTATGATCAAAGAATATGTAGGAATGCTTAATTTGTGTTCTTTAGTTTAATATGGATTTATTTGTTGTAGAAGTTATGTGCATAAAAGTGCACGAAGGATACGTGTAAGTACAGTTCAGAATTGTTCAGGAACACAAAAGTACACATCACACATGTGATTACTGATTACTGCATGATCTTGAGAATTTTTTATTCGGCCGGGGCAAATTATATATTATTATTATATGTATATATATTAGGGTGTGTCGAAAAAAACTTTTTTTTCTTTTTTCATTTTGCATCGTTTTGAACTCTTGTTTGTACTTCTAAACAGCTCCTCTAAAAATTTTAGAGGGATAAAAAAAATGTTGAAAGGTGGCTCAAACGATATATCGATTTCTCATTTGGTTAACATGTACAATTGTACATAAATACGGTTCTCATTAAAGTCATGTCTGCAAATTACGAATAAGATATACTGAAATTCGTATATTTTTTTTCGTCATCTTCAGATTATTCGGAAGAAAAAAGTCCTTACAAATTTTTCATTTAGATCGATAGTTTTCAAGCTATGAATTTTTGAAGAATATTGCCCTCTGCCAGACAAGAACAATCTCACTTTATCAAGTTTCAAGTTTGAAATAAAAATTCGCCAAAAATATAAAATTGAAGAAAAATCATGAAAAAATGTAAATAAGAAGAAAAATTGCAAATAAATTCTCTCAACGCACAATTAGGCATTTTCACTTCGAAGAACAATTGAAGAACGTGGGAGAGCAGAAATAGGCAAAAGGTGCCATATTGGTACCCTGTTCCTAATCCTATCCCTCCAGCATGCTTTAATTTTTCTTCGAAGTAAAAATGTCTAGGTTCGAGTTCGCGTTCGATTCGCTATTATGCTCCGACCTAATTTTATTTCCCGCCATAAACGTGGTTCGCACGAGCGCCGCACGTGCATCGGAAGCGCAGCAGGCTAGTCGTGATATTTGGTGCCTGGTAATGTGGCAATACTGGCAGTGCATTGTTATTTTGTTGCCATTGTAATTGCAACACACGCGTGATATTTCGACCTTTCTGTTTATTGTTATCATCACCAAGAATCTGTTTAGGTGTATTGTAATCGTGTAATGGTGTTGTGAAGCATCTTATTATGTCTACTACAAGAGAAAGAGAGCCATTAATTTATTTAATTGGGCATGAAAGTAAAAAAATCCACGGACGTAAACTTCCTACCAAACGGCAAGTTTTGAGTTTTTTTTTTTTAATCACAACACTCTGAAACTCACTCTTCGCAAGAGTGCAACAAATGCAGTTAAGGAAGTTGAGAAGTTCTGGAATGAATCCGGAATCCCGCTCGATAGTGTGTACCGCAGTGTTACGAAATTATTAAAGCTTCATGAAGAGTGGAAAAATCTAAAAAAAAATCGACTACGAAAGAACAATCCGAAACAGCAAGCAAGAGAAAAAAAGTACATAGATCAACTGGACATAATATTTGATATTGCAGCGCCAGATGCAGCGAACTCATTGACTAAAACGCAGTTAGACTTTCTGACATCTCAACGATCCCGAAGTCGTCGAGGTTTCAT
>NW_017275023.1:0-845 GCF_001594065.2 Cyphomyrmex costatus | reverse complement strand
CAATTTTTGATAACATGATTAAAAAGTGTGTGAAATTTATATTAAATATTATTAATAAATATTAAAATATAAGTATTAAAACGCTTGTTATATTATAAAAAAACAACAAAAGTAAGGTGTTAATATTCGGTATAAACAAGCAACAATTATCAGTTGATAAATTTATTATATAAAATTCATAATTAAAACACGAAACGTTTAGACGCTTACTGACGCTTACTGCAGTCCTCTTCAGTCTCAAATACATAAAGATATCGAAAAACATATAACAAATCCAATAATCTATGAGCTATAACTCATGTCAAATGTTCTCTCTTAGCCAATTGTAAAATAAAGGAAAGAAAATTGTCAAATAAAGCTGTTTCCGCATCATGATTCTATGGAATTATTAATAAAATTAAAATTTAATCAAAGAATAAATAAAACAAACCAAACATGAAGGTATATCTTACTTACGCAAATTTCAGATGCCCATATGCAACTTTCTTTTCTTCAATAAAATTATTATATTGTTACCTCAGAGATACATTGTGTGTAAAAGACAGTTGTCAAAAGAATAAAGGAAATTATGATTTTAGCAATTTGAAATGTCAAACTTATTTGTTATTATAAGATATATCAAAACAAAATATTATATGCTTTGTCTAAGTTTTCCGTGTCATTTTGGGCATTAATGCCATTCTTCTGTTCCTTAATATAAAGCATTTCTGAAATCAATTTCTTGTTGTAATGAGACTCTACATCCATAATTTGAACATTATTCCAATCAAATGAATGTTTACATTGACTGCAATGCTTAGATATTACAGAATAATTCGATGGATCACCTCTCAAATTGCGCATAT
>NW_017275022.1:0-570 GCF_001594065.2 Cyphomyrmex costatus | reverse complement strand
CTTTTTTATTATTTCAACGTTAACAAAACATCTTTGTCATTTGTAATAAAATGGTTAAATAAAATGAAGAAAAACTCGTCAAATTATAAAAATTAATAGAAAAATGTAAGTCCATTGTGCAGGTGTAATAAAAAAATTTAAATTAAATAAAAAGTTATACAATAATTTTTTTCTAATACTGATACATAAATGTAACGAATAGTTGAAAAACATTGATGTAACATATTATACACTTAGAAATGATGTATTAACATATTTCACAAAATTACAAATACTTCCAATATATGTATACAGGATATTTCAAAATTTGCGAATCAAAACATTACTACAAAAAAGTCAATCTTCAAAAAATTAAGTGAAAATTATTTGTAAAATTTTATTTTCAATAATAACTGTAAGACATAAGAGTTTTAATGTGGATAATTAATAGAATTTTTAGTGTAAAATTTTATTTTCAATAATAACTGTAAGACATAAGAGTTTTAATGTGGATAATTAATAGAAACCATTTTTAGATTTTCACTTGTGAGTGTGAAGACGTGAGTGCTTACACTGCTTACCAATGCTTAT
>NW_017275021.1:33748-35039 GCF_001594065.2 Cyphomyrmex costatus | reverse complement strand
GCACCCACTCTTAGCGCTTTTTTTACCTTTTTTTTTTTAAAAAAAAAAAGGTAAGTTTATAAACATAGTACCAAATGGTTGAAATGCTTACTTGTTAGATGGAAAAAATGGAGTTTGTTTCTTGCGTTACTTATAAGAAGTTATACTGTGGTGATGGCAATTTGCCAAGAGCATATGCTTTGCCTAAGGTTCACAAGCCTGATTGCCCATTACGTATAATTATCTCTTCAATAGATAGCCCACTCTATAATTTGGCAACTTTCTTACATGAATTGATTATCAAAAGTATTTCGAAAGCACCTAGCTTTATCAATAATAGTTTTCAATTGGTGAAGAATCTTAAGAACACTAAAATAAATACAGATTGTGGGCTAATTTCTTTAGATGTCACTTCTCTTTTTACTAACATTCCTACTGCATTGGTGATTTCGGCTCTAGACAGAAGATGGAATTACATTTCAGTTAATTGTAAGTTACCTAAGAAAGAGTTTCTTGATGCAGTAAAAATGGTACTTGATTAAACTTTCTTCACTTTTGATGGTTAATTCTATAAACAGAAATTTGGTACTCCGATGGGTTCACCGTTATCTCCGGTAGTTGCGGATTTAGTTATGCAAGATTTGGAGAATTGGGTGATGGGGAAATTGAAATTTTCGTGTATGTTTTATTATAGATATGTTGATGATTTGCTTATTTGCCTTCCTTATATTGAATTTGACAATACTTTAAATCTTTTTAATTCTTACCATCCAAGAATAAAATTTATAATAGAAAGAGGAGGTAACATGATTAATTTTTTGGATGTTTCGTTAACCATAGAAAATAATTTTATTAAATTTAATTGGTATCAAAAACCTACGTTTTCAGGAAGATTCCTAAACTTTTTTTCTCATCACCCTATATCTCAAAAAAGAGGTATTATGTTAGGCTTAGTTGATAGGGTTTTTTATCTCTCACATCCACAATTCCATGAAGAAAATTTAACCAAAATAATTAAAATTTTGATAGAGAATGATTATCCTTTGGACTATATTTTCAAGAATATTACAGAGAGAGTCTTGTGTCTTATTAAAAAAACGAAGCACTCTAATAATAGTAATCATACTTCTTTAGTTAGACCAAGAATTAATTGGTTTACAGTACTTTATATTGAAGGAATAACTGAAAAATTTAAAAGCTTTATAAATGGTGATATGACAAGAGTCTCTTTTTTCAGTCTTAACAAACTCAATAGATTCATTAAAGTACATAAGGATGGTCTTTCTAAGGAACAAAAAAGAAATGTGGTGTA
>NW_017275021.1:31968-32635 GCF_001594065.2 Cyphomyrmex costatus | reverse complement strand
GAGAGAGAGAGAGAGAGAGAGAGAGAGAGAGAGAGAGAGAGAGAGAGAGAGAATACACCAGCGTGCAGTAACGGTTTACAAGGTATTTTCTTCAAAAGTTGATTATTTATTACACATGTATAATGAGTTATGATTATATTTGCACAATTTTAATCGCCGTGGCAACCAAATGGCACTTTACAAAAGTATTTTTATTATTTATTATATTTATAAACAAGACAAAATGAGCTTCTATTTTAAAAATATTGAATGCAAACAAATTGACAAGTTGTTTAATATAAATGTACTTGAAGTCTTTATGAGATAACAATTTATGTTGATTTGAATTCCATTCAGTGCGATAAGGGACAGGTAGAAAATAGACATAAATTAAACAGGTGAACAGAAAGTTTGATCCCTCTTCTAACACAGTTAATTGCTGTAATTTCTAATAGTCAGTTTTGTAAAATCAAAGATCCAAATTGTAAGGAGGGATCAGTAGCTATATATATATAATCCTAACATATCATTAAAATGAAAAGGTCAAGCCATGTTCAAAAATAGATCCTCGCAAATTAGAAAACCCAACAAATTTAAACCTTTGAAAACTAACCGCAAAAATTTGATCCTTCCTAAATTAAAACGATTACCTAACCACAAAATAGAAAACCCAATAAATTTCAACCTT
>NW_017275021.1:11004-22727 GCF_001594065.2 Cyphomyrmex costatus | reverse complement strand
GTGGAGGTCCGGTGGGCCGATGATGGTGAAGGTGCGAGTGAAAGGTGAGAGAGGAAGTCAAAAAGTTGTAATAACGAAAAAGAGTGAATTACAGTGGAAGAGAGGGGTGGCGGGGGTTGTTGGTGGAGGGAGGGGGAGAGGCGAGTGGAGGAGGTCCGGTGGGCCAAAGATGGTGGAGGTGCGAGTGAAAGGTGAGAGAGGATGTTGAAAAGTTTAAAAATGCGGACAGAGAAGAAGAAGAAGAAGGAAGAGAAAGAGACGTTTCTTAATTTTTCATTAAAATCACCACTTTTTGACCGCTTATATCTCCAGAACGGCTTGACCGATTTAAAATTTTTTTGGCTCAAATTACTCGTGGCGATGCCGCCTTTCAGGACATATGACGTTCGATTCAAAATTTTTTATATTTTAATAGTTATGCACCTCCCAAAAATGGACTTTGGTGGCTCGGGATAAGAGACTTGTAGCGTTCACAGTTTTTTTGAACATGGCCGGAGACGCTACCGCGTCTCCTGATATATATATATAAAATTAAATAACGTAATAATTTTCTTTAATAATCTGCAGTTTGGTACACTCTGTACGTGAAAGTAATTATAAAAATAATAGACAAGAATAATAGATTTAAAAAGATCAAACGGTAAATTTTACTGTCATGTCTATTATTCTTTTTATGTCTGTTAAATCATATGTTTGATAAATCATTATTATCTTCGATTGATACAGATAAAATATCATGAGATTTATCGTTTTCTTTTTCAGCAATTGATGACGTTGTAGATATAAATGTAGAAGCTGGAAGTACATCTGTTTCCGTCTCCTTCCTTTGTCTAAAATAATATTAATAAAAAAATATTATTAAAAGATATTCTCAATTATATTATGAAAAAAGTAACTAAAATTGCCTTACTTAATGCTTATTGCAACGCTTATGAGTATATTATTTCATGCTTGTTACAATTTGCTTATCAAGTAACAAGGATTAACGATGCTCTTAAGTTGCGATCATTAAAGACAACACATATTAAATAATTACAAAACCAAAGAATTATAAAATAAATGTATATATTCAGTTTTATAACGTCTTTTTGATAACGTCATTGTCCGATACTTTACAATATGATATCACAACATAAGGTTTTTTCTTTTTTTTAACAATAAATTCTTTTTTCGGAATTAGGTTGTCAACTAAATATTCAACCTCCAGTCTGGGAGTAAAAACATATCTAATGATAGTAATGATATAGAAGACCATTTAATACCATTTATAACCGGATCTGAATGACGCTGGTGATCATATTAATATATCATTTATAATGGGCGGTAGCAGTAGTGGATTAAGAAGTAGGCGCAGAAATCGACCAATGATATGCATCGTCTACAATACACGAAGTAAGAAGAGTAAGAAATTGACCAATAACAATTGATTATTCTTCTCACATTCGACTGTGATGGGTCAATTTCTTACTCTTACTTCTTACTCCATGTATTGTAGATGATGCAATAGTTAATTATCCTCCTCATATTTGATTATGATTTGTTGATTTCTATGCCTATTCCTTAATCCACTACTGCTACTGTCCATTGTAGACGATGCATAAAGCCTGTTCTACAATAGGTCGCAAACTGTAAGCCGTAAAAAATTAACCAATCATTATCGATTATTCTTTTCATATTGAGCTATGATTGGCTCATTCCTTTTGATTTACGATTCTATTGTAGAATAGGCATAAGATCTCTTAATCACTAGGTTATTTTTGATTTCATAAACGCGAAAAATCGCGTTTGGATGGGATTGGGCTCGGGTCTACAGATCGCGAGTCAATCGCACTGAGCGGTGACGCCACTCAACCTTAAAAATAAATGTAATTATTACATACAAAATCTATAGTCAATAACTAACCTCTTCGATATATTATCCTTATTTTTGTCTTTCTGTAAGCGTTTATGGGAGGTCGTACCTCTTGCTTCTGCAAGATCTAGTGCTCGGTCAGACAGATAAGCTGGTAATGACTTCACTTTCTTTTCAATGTCACCTTCATATTTTTTTTGTTTTAATCGTTCTCTGTATAAAGCTACAAAATATAAAAAAATAAAATATAAACATAAAATACATACAGTATAAAGAACGTTACAGCTTTATAACGATGAAACTCACTTTGAGCTAATACCAAAAAAGTAAGAGGAAATTTTTGTAGCTCTGACTTTCTTGGGTAAACCCTCATTAATTTTGCATTTTCGCCAAACACTCCAATAAGGAGAGCTATGGCCCAGTCACAATCATTTTTTGCTATGTCCATTGCATGAAAGTTTGCTCGTGAACAATAAATACCATTTCCAAGATGTACCTAAATTCCCAGTATGATTGTTCTTATTATAAAAATTGATTAATGACACAAAAATAAGAAAATATAATAGCAAAATGCACTACTTGATAAAAAAAATAGGAAACATTGTATAAGTTCTGAATAAAATATATAAAATCTGTAGATTTTTTTTAGAAATTCTCATAAATTTAAAATACAAAATTTTTTTACGTTATTATGAGATATTATGAAAATTGTAGTCAAAGGCATTTCAAAGAGATGAGAAATATGCATGGTATACTTTCTCATTAATTTTTAAAGATACATCACTGTCCATGCTGCTACTTCCAGAGTATGTTTTTTCTTTAAATAATTAGTAAATTTTAATATTTAACTTAATGTATTAGTATATAATTGATAATGTATTAACATACATATTTACAATAAATGATGTATTAATATATTTACAATAAATGTTTCCATAAATTTATAATATTTATAGTGGATATATTTATAGTTTTTTTTTATTTATATAAGATCCTGTTATGTGTAGAATCTTAAGATGTCACAAACCAATTAATCAGAGTCATAATTTTAAAACATTTCTAAAAAATGATCTTAAAATAAGAATAAAGTATGTGTATGTAAAGGTTATATATGTTACGTATTTGTATAATAGCATGACAAATGATACTGATTTAATAGCTATTGCAATAATGCAATATTTATACTATATACCTAGCAATATTATAAATAACAAAAATATAATATAATATAAACTATTGCAAGTGTAAAGATTGTTAGTTATAACTTTTATAAACAGAAAATCTTTATGAAATTAATTTTAAAGCAAAGATGCTTTCTCTATTTTATTAAATGTAATAAATCTACTCACCTAATAGTATTTTAGAATTGTTGGGCAATTTATATAACCAACCTATAACATATTTAGCATTATTTAAAGTTCTGAAATAATAAAATTTACTTGATATTTCCTCCATTTTAAGAGTATTTTCAGTCGATTGTAACAAAACTTGTGCTATTTTTTCTTCTAGAATTTTTCCTTTTTCATTAATTTTCTCTTTTATTTTTATTACGCATTCATCTAATAAATTTTTTAGCTGTGGTACAGTTAAACTTATAGATTGGTCATTATCGGCATCTCTTGTTGTCAGTCTAGATGTATTATTATTGATGCTACTTGATGAATTTTTTGATGTATTTTCAATATTATAATTGTGTAAAAACTTTTTATACTCTTCATTTACTGTTTTTTTTTTAGATTGCTTTTGTATCTATACATACAATTTATATATATATATTTTTAAAAATATACCAAATGTGCGATTAAGTATTGATGTCTACGATGCTAGAAGAATTCACCAGTTGTATTGGTTAATTAATCAAATTGTGATTTGTTAATTTTTTCCTTTATCGAGATCTCGATCAAGGCGATTTCTAACATTATAAACACGGTTGAGATTTAAAATTGTTCAAAAATTTGAAGTTCTACTTACAGCTTTTTCTCGGCATGCTAAAATAGAAGAATGCGTTGTTTCGTCTTGTTTTTCTGCTTCATCCTGAGAAGTGTTATTAGGTTCATCATTTATATCTGAGGGCCACATAGGCCAACTAATTCTTTTTGTATTATTATTTAATTCTTGAAGATTTCCTATAATATAAAAAGACATCACGCTACATTTATGTAAGTTTACACAAATATCGAAAATTTTTCATAGCATTTTTTATGTAAATAATTTGTTTGAAAAACGATTATGTAGATCCTTACCTGCAAGTCTGCCAATAAAGGCATAGTATCGTTGTTCCTTCCCTTCTACATCATTCATAGCTGTTTTCACAGAGTACAGACAATTGAAACTAAAATCTTTGTAGTTTTTAGGAGCAAAATGATTACCCTCTCGAGTTTTTATTTTACGTATAGACACATTCTCAACGTCACCATTAAAATATTTAACTGTTGCATACCATTGTTTATATGCCGAAGCCATCTTTTAATAAAATGTAAACTACAATTGTAATAAAAACAGCTTAATTCTCTTGTATTCTAAATGCAAATTCTTCTCACTAATAACGATAATAAAAGAGATTCTTCCCGCCACTCGAAGCACACAGCAGCACGATGTACACAATACATACGACTAGAGGCCTAGAAAACAGAGATGCGACATTGCGTCGGTTGGGTTAGGTAACCACCGCCATTTGAATTCAATATAAGTGCTCTTGACCAATAAGCTGATGACAGTTGATGCAAAAGGTAGAAAGATTAGATTAGGTTAGGTTAAGTCCGATATTAAATATTCACACAAATAAAAATACTTACACCATAATAATAGTTTTTTATTGCACTTCGACACTGTATTGTCTAAATTTTTCTCTCTATATATATGTACATACGTTATAAAACTATATCTATTAGATGCAATAGTGAATTAAATTTAGACAGCCAATCAAACCATACCCTTCAATGACGCATCTCTGTTTTCTAGGTCTCTACATACGACGAACAAAGATATTAATACGCTTGCGTACTAGAGTAAACCGGCACAGACGTGTTCGAGAGCCGAGATAGAAGATGGCAAGAATTCGTCTGCTCGAGGAAACTTGGTGCACATGCGTGAAGTGACGTGATTACAAACTTGGTCCAATAGAACAGACAGCGCAGTACGGCCATAGGCCGGTATTTATAGTCAATTCTAGTTCGCGTGCCTTTGGGGATTCTTGTAGTTGTACATACGCTAAAAATCTCACCGTCTATCCATCTGTTTAATAAAGTTATACGAGAAAGAATTCATTTTCGAACTCGATTTAATACCGAGCAACATATGTCGATATCAGTACATAACTCGTTGAAATAATCGTTATACGGTCTAGTTTTTGGATCTTTTAATCACTTATACATATAAAACTACCGCGTCGTAATAACTACCTCATTCGTAATAAATACAACTGAAAGGGATATACGACGAAATAAAGCTGCATGAAGCAAGCCATCTTGAAGCAGTTAGTTTATATATATTCTCCAGACGGTTGAATGGTATAATTATCTGTTCATTTATAGATTAGCTGTTTATTTGTTAGTAAACGAATCGCCCATCCAATTTTAATCGCATGTTACACGAATAATATACGTACTGTTTCTGATCGATTTTTCAATCTAAGAGATACTGCTTGTCATATTAACTTCTCTAATGTTTAATTCATATGTATTTCTAATTTGCAGATTATTTTTAATTATGAAATACAAAAAATACCTCTTCACGAACGTTCCTATTCCCCGTTCTACAATATGTCAACGAAAAAAGAAATTAAGTAATCTTAATAAGGTCAACATTAATAAGGTCATTATATATACACAAGTAATTTAATTTATATACCTATATTTCCATTTAAAAACTCTATTAGATTTTTTTAACTATAATAGTTTCCATAACATTTATATATTTTTTAAATTAAATTTTTTTTCTTTCAGACTAAAAATAATGATGTGATTAAAGTCACGTTAAATGAAGATAAAACATTATTAACTTATGTTCATTCTGATGAAGGATTTATGAGTGTAGATAAGGTAATGATATAACACAATAAGACTTCAAAATTATGTACAAAGAACTTATTTTATTTTTTTTATTTATATAAGAGAAAGAGATAGAAATTTATTTCATAAAAAATCAAAACAAAGAGCATACAGCCACAGCGCTATAATGAGCAAAAATAAACAGTAAATTTGTCTAGACGTTTCGATCTATTTTAGACCATTATGAGTAAAAATCATTACAATTAAAAATATTCAAAAGTTATACAATCATCGCAAGAGTACATTTATACAATTCGCCGTTCTCGCATTTTTTATATAATAAAATGTTATTACGTACTTGTTCCTTTCGTCAATCGAAATTGGCGATCCTATTGTATTGTTTAAATCCGTTTTTCAACGTCAAGTGTTTCTAATATTTATCAATTTAATGGATCTTCTTATATATTGTGAATGTTTTATTTCCTTGTTTGCACAGAATTTCCAGAAACTGTGATAACATGATTAGAATCCTCTGTTAAATGCAGCAATTGGCAGACCTTATACATTTTATTTTTGTAATTCACAAGAAAATAAATCACAAAAATAAAATGTATAAGGTCTGTCAATTGCTACATTTAACAGAGGATTCTAATCATGTTATCACAGTTTCTGGAAATTCTGTGCAAACAAGGAAATAAAACATTCACAATATATAAGAAGATCCATTAAATTGACAAATATTAGAAGCACTTGACGTTAA
This sequence comes from Cyphomyrmex costatus, assembly GCF_001594065.2. Taxonomy (NCBI): domain Eukaryota; kingdom Metazoa; phylum Arthropoda; class Insecta; order Hymenoptera; family Formicidae; genus Cyphomyrmex; species Cyphomyrmex costatus. Next base: position 16,126 of record NW_017275021.1, on the reverse strand, counting down.
AAAACGGATTTAAACAATACAATAGGATCGACAATTTCGATCGACGAAACGAACAAGCACGTAATAACATTTTATTATATAAAAAATGCGAGAACGGATTGTGTAAATGTACTCTTGCGATGATTGTATGACTTTTGAATATTTTTAATTGTAATGATTTTTACTGATGATGGTCTAAAATATACCGAAACGTCCCGAGTAGAAAACAAACCAGAAATTAGCCAAAAACTAGCCAGGAATTCTGGTTACTAGGCAGTTTTTGGCCAGTATAACTGATCAAAAACTAACAGGTTTGGGCGACGCTTGCTTTACCGATAACTAGATAGTAAAATTAGTCAATTTCTAACAAGATTTTGACTAGTGTCTGACCACTTTTTGATCATTTTTTTAACAGTTTCTGTCTAGTTTCTTAATTTTTTATTATTTTATAGACAATTTCTAAGCAGTTTATGACCACTTTTTGACCATTTTTTTACCATTTTCTGTCTAGTTTCTTATTATTTTGTGAATAGTTTCTAAATGATTTATAACCACTTTTGACCATTTATTTAACAATTTCTGTCCAGTTTTTTACTTTTTTATTATTTTATGAACAATTTCTAAGCCATCTACGATCATTTCCTAAGCAGTTTATGAATAGTTTTCAATCAGTTTTTAACTAATTCATAATCAATTTTTTAATCGTCTTTAACCAATTTTTGACTATTTCTAACTAATTTTTTTTCTAAGAAAATTCTGAACAATTTTAACCAATTCTTAACCAGTTCTTAACCAATTCTTATGCAGTTCTTACCCTTATAGATATTAATATACTGACTAATTAATCACTTACTTTGAGTATTTAAAATACTGATAATAATAATCAAAATAAGTGATTTATTTTGGCCAGTATTAGTATTACATATATTTCTATAATTTCTATATTACATATATTTTTACAAGGGTAAAAGAAGAATATAATAAGAAGCATTGATTAGAACTGTTCAGAATTTTTCTGAGAAAATTAGTTAAAATTTATATGTAGAGGAAAGTCACCGATACCGACATATCTTCTCAAATGACACCCCCTTATTTCTCAGAAACTAACCATTGCACCTTATTAATACTACTAAAAACTTATTTAGCTAATTAAAGAAATACAAACTCATAATTTGTATATTTGTGGCTTATTTCTATACCAAATCAGCTAAAAACAAATTCTACGAATCCGAACAGAAAATTTGTCAATATTCTTTTGCAAATTGCGTATAATTTAAATAATAGTGACTGTATTATTGATAATATTATGTCATTTTAAATGCTTAGTTAGTAAGAAAATAGTTAGAAAATGATTAAAAAAATTGTTAGTAATAATAACTTTATATATATAATTCTAACAAAACTATAACCGAAACTTGTGTTTTCTCTCATTATGTTTATTGTCGCAATATTTTATAGTATAATTAGCAATTTATATATAATAAATGTCGTTTACGCGTAAGATAATTATACAATACAGTTATATACAAACGCATATCATAATTGTAATGATATCGTAATTCATTATTGAAACAGCAATATACATTTATATTGATGCAATACACAATAAATATGTACATATACACACATATATGTATATCAGAAATATATCTTCTACGATAAATTCTTGTAATACACATATATAGAAATATACATAACTGATGCAATATATACATATCCATCCAAATAATTTTTCGTCTACATTAATATTCTTCAGCATGTAATAATGCTGAACAATAAAATTCCTCAACTTCTTTGCCATCTTTTATACGAATTATTGGAATTACAACAATTTTACTATAAATGTCATGTATATTACAAGAAATTATCGTAGAAGATATATTTCTTGTCAATTTCCACTCTTGTAAATTATTTGATAGCAGAGGATACGTATACATACATCTCATTGTTTCCCAAACGTATCCTTTAATTTCAAAAGTATCATTTTGTAACGAATGACATAGAATTTCAGTTATTTGTACTATCAAATCATTTTTCAATAATACGATATTATTAGGTTTTTTGATACTTAATGTAAATCCTTTATAATTAACTTTAAGTATAATAGGTTTATCATTGCAATCATTTTTCTGTTTTAAAATCGATATTTTAGTGAAAATTGGACTTGCTTTTGGAATATTTTCATTTTCATAAAGACGTCGGCACACCTGTGATAAAGGACGATTTCCTGTTCGGATCATTTTTCTTATTTTACCTAACATACTTTCATAAGGAAACGCTGATATGTTATCTAGTGTACAATTAAAAAATTCAACGTCATCAACAATGTGAATTAAATTATGTACATTAATACTGAGAGAAGTATTACCATAAAGAAGTGGCATTATATCAAAAAAGCTATTTAGATAATTTTTAGCTTCATTAATAAATAACTTAAGAAAGTGTGAGCTGCACAGTATTCTAAAAGCAGCATGTAATAAGCAATAATGCTTATATATCTGAATATTGAGAACCTTTTTGAATAATACTGGACCAATATACAATAAAATAAACCTTAATTCTGATGCTTTTAATTGAACGACTGGTTTACGAGGCTTGCGTTGAAATTCACATGGTATCCATTGCTTTATGTAGTCAATTCTTTTATCTAATACGCGACGATGAGATGGTTTTAATTTTGTGTCTGTATGACCAAAAAGTACCAAAAATCCAAATATAATTTTTTCATTATTCCTAAGCAAGCCAAATGCATGTAATCAAGCGGGAAACATGTTATCATATCTATTGGTAGTTTAATGTTTAATAATGGTCAATATCCCTGTGTGATGACATGATTGACGTTGGTTACGAAATGATACATTTGTTCTTTCTTTACAATATTTATCGCGTGGGTATACTACTCGTTTACAATTTTTTTTTTTACCAGAAACACTAATACCATACGTTTCGCATCGTTCACAAGCACCGTATCCACTATGACCTATAATTGATTTTAAAAATTTTCGTGCTGGTGTATCACAGATAAAACAGTGAATTTTTAATTTAAATTGTTTTCCTTTAATTATTAATCCTTTCAACATTAATAAATTAATTTCCTGTATGAATTCATCAAAAAAGTCATAATTATTTGCAGGTTTACTACTACCACTATAAATTGCAACACAGAATGGATTGTATATATTTGACTTACAAATTATTTTACATAGAATAGGCCAAAATTGTTTCGAACTTGAATTATATAATGTCATTCCATCAATATTAAATTGTAAAAAGATATCTGATGAATAATGTAAGTCATGAAGAAAATGTTTATTAAGCCATTTTTCTAACCCGAAATAAACAAATTCACCGGCTGTCCCATCTGTTCCGTTCATTACTTGTATGTTATAAGAACTTTTATTAGTAGATAAAAACGTCTTTGCACACTTAGGCAAATTAGGATAACTATTACGACGTAAAATATTCAAAAGTTCTTCCAAATTATTTTGGTTTATATTGTATTTTATAGTCCACTTACGTATGTCGTTTATATCTTTTACATTATAATCTTCATTAATTTTTGCTTCATGATATTTAATTTCTTCATAATCTTCATTAATTTTTGCTTCCTCTTCATGGTGTTCTATTTCTTTATAATTATCATTAATTTTTACTTCCTCTTCATAATATTCAATTTCGAATTCACTTTCGTCCTTCTGTTGTACACGCACTACGTCATCGTTCGAATAAAAAGTATCTGTGTATACATATAACAAGTTCTTCATTTGAATCAATAATATTATTGTATTGTGAAACATAGGTTGAAAGATGATCAGGGAATGGAAAGTTACTTTTAAAAAGTCGTCCTCCCTCTCTCTCTCTCTCTTTCTCGTAACGACATTACTAATTGTAAGTAACGAGTTATTTCCATTTCCTGAAGATAATGTTGTAATCTTTATTTTGTAATAATAAATTATTACCATGCTCTTCATTTCTATCTTCTTCCTCTTTTTCTATATTTAATGTATTATATTGTTTTCCTTTAATTTCATTACATTTTGAACGTTTACTTCGTACTAGAAAGGAAAGAAACATATCATAATGAATTATAATAACAGATAAAAAATAAATAAAGTATACATAAATATACTACATATGTGGTCTCCTAAAACGCGTGCCAAAATTTTTTTCAGACTTACAACGCAACTCTAATAAATTACCGCAGTAATATCACGAGTTAAATTGACTAACAATCTAACAATTTGATGCTTATAGCATCTTTGAATCTTAATAATGTTAAAAGACATATTAAAATCTATAGATGGAATATTAATTAATAATTAATTTAAAACCTGTAAATAAGATTGCGAAAAAAATATGTAATATAATATATGGTAAAAATGTAGATTAGGGGAGCCTCCCCCAATGACATTGACCTTGACATATGTTGTCAAGGTCATGACCCTGAGTGACCTTGAGGAAGTTTTAACCGTCGGACCTAACTCGTTAAAAAGTTATTAATAAAAAAGTTTCAAAATTAACGTATCATTTCTGGAAAATTATACGTATTAACGCATCATTTCTGCCTATATGTATCTATATGTATCATATATGTATCTATTATATCAAGTACTATTTTTACACACGCGCGCGCGCGCGCACACACACACAATATAACAGACCAAGAATAAATGCAATCAAAATGAATACAAGAGGTACACTTCTTACCATTTATGAATCACTATTCTACACCTTTCTCTGTTCAGAAACGTTAAACTTTCCACGCGAAGTACCTTTCACTCCCCCCTGCACAGGGGCACACGACTTCTACGATTGTACTATTGCTGTGATTGTACTGTCGGGGCAGCCTCTCTGTGACGGTGTGGGTGCGGGGGGGTGGCCGAAGGCTGCCCCTTTGCACCCGCCCGTGTGTGTGTGTGTGTTCCATTTGATATATAACGATTATAAGTCTATTACATGATGTTTTGCACATATAAATACTTGCGTCTTACTTGCGTCGAGGTAATCTGACTGACTAATTGAAACATATCGATCGAAACTATTCACAACGACTGAAAAACTCAAAACAAAGATATATCAATATAACATTTTCGGAAGTTTAACCAAAAGAAGTCAAAGTACACACACACACACACACACACAC
>NW_017275021.1:5888-10798 GCF_001594065.2 Cyphomyrmex costatus | reverse complement strand
TAATATATTATATATTATATAATATAATATATATATTATATATATTATTAATGTTAAATAATGATAATGATTATGAATAATATATATGTATTACGTATGAAAATTTAGATGTTAGTAGATACACTTACATCTGATGTTTAAAATATGCATATCTTTTTTAACAGCTGTTTTTATATATTTATATTTTCTTTTTCGTTCTCTCGCTGCCAATAAACGCTTATCCATTTTACTTAAATATTTACAATTCCGCGTTTCGCGTTCTATTGCTGCAATAAAAATTAACGTGTACTAACGGTAATTCACATGATAGTAATGATATTTGTCTATGTAGTAATAAGTATATACCACTTTATGTGTACGTTTTTTGGTCGTCAATAACAATCACAATGCTTAGGATTTTTTCAACGAAGTACCACAAAAATCTTAGCAATCTTTTATAACCTTCGAAAGAACGCAGGAAAAATGAAGTATGATAATTGGAGATAGTTGAAGAATCAAGTTTTTTTCTGTTACCATAACAACAGAAATAAAATAGATAATTTCAGTTACCATATAACAACAGAAATAATAGATAATAATAAATAGTAGATAATTTGAGTGAATATTAAAAAACGAAATTTCTAAAATGAGAAATTATATATTAATCGAGTTTATTGATGATTGCAATAAGAAATCTGTTGATTGTGTTCCAAGTAATTGGATATTTTATGATGTGAAAGATGGAACATTAAAAACTCATTTCTTACCACCACCATACACAACCAAAAAATGTAAACAGTTTCATGACACTATAAAAGCAGAAGGAAATCCAGACGTCAAATGGCCTTTATGTGCCATTCTAATTAAAGGACACGCAGGTATAATGTACATATATGTATAACCTATATATACATATATATATACATATATAATATTGGCTTGTATGAAAATAAGTATTGGCTTAATACCACTTTCTTCTCTATTTTTATTTGTAAATATTATAACTCTAAAGGAATCACATATTATGTGAAAAATTCTTACAATTCTATTTGGAGGTAATTTGAAAATCTTGTAAAATTATAAGCATAAAAAATATGCTACCTACAATAATATTTGTCTATGCACGGAAAGAATTATATTTTATCACAAAATTTGTAGCAAATAGTTTAGATAAATGTGTTTATGACACTCTATCTATAATTTTATAGATTCTTATGAAGAAGCAATGAAGCGTTTGGATCGTTTAAAAAATGAAAATTATGTTTTTACGACAGATTGTGATAGTGACTGTGCAGAAAAAATTGATGAAATTACTAATCAAATTATTTTAAAAAATAAAAAAAGAAAACAAGAAGTATACACTATTTTAAAGAACGCGTCATCTGTTAACACAAAAAATATAGTATCGACAAGTTCATCAGAAAGTGGTTAGTTATTAATGCACAATAAATAAATAAACAAATAAATAAATAAATTAATTAATTAATTAAAATTTATTAAATAAATATTTTAAAAATATTATATTATTATTATTATTAATTATTTTTATGAAAATAAGTATAATATAAATAATAAATATAATACTTTAAAATATAGAATCGAACGAGGAAAATTGTTTAATTTCTATGGAAAGTAAGAAAAAGGCAAAACTGTTTAAGAAGCAAACATTAAATGATATATATAAATGAAAAATAGAATACGTAAATCATATACTAACATACCTCTCCCAAAACATCTTAATTTTAAAATTCTAGGACCAACTATAAGATCAATAGAAAAGATCTCTTCACCTATATTAGTGAAGCAATATTACAGTGACATTAATACCGATCAACCATCTACAAGTAGCAATGATATTAATTATAATACATCAGAATCTCAAGAAGGCTCTACATTAACAAAGGAGAAAAACGAATGCATGTGTTATAATAACTAGTTTTCACATATTATCCTTCTCATATTCAATAATGTCTTTTAATTGTAGGTATGGCATTGATTTTAAAAAAAATTAATAACTTAGAATATTGTATAAAAATATTACAAAAATCTAATAGAGATATAAATAACAAACTAGATATAATACTATCAAATTCTAAAAATGCACCAATTAAAAATGTAATTTGTAACGACATTAAGCTACCTTTTAAAACTATGGACGAATTTAATAATTTTTCAAAATTATTGGAAGATAAACAGGATTATCAACACTACTTCGTAAGCATAATTAATTATATTTTTAATTAGTATCTAAATATTTCTCATTTATTTCTAATTATATTAACAAATATACAATAATTTCTACAATTATAATTCGAATTAGCCCGATGAGTATAAATCTAATTAAGTATCCTATTGCTTAAATATTTCAGTATACATTTATATAGGGTAACCCAGTGTTTCTTTGACCAGTTGTACCTCTAACTATTATTTAAATTTATAAAAAATCTATTTAATATTTGTAAAAGTACAAATATGTAATTTGTAATATGAGCAACAGAGGTTTTTTATAACTTACAATCATAATAATAAAGAGAAAATTATACTCTTATGAAAAATAATTTATTGTTTTCGAGTGTTCGAATGAAGTAATTTCAATATGCTTTTTAATCTCATTAAATGTTGTATATGCATTTTAATTTCAATTATAATTTTTACATATTATTTATTTTCAGGATAAGATGAACAGTATCTTAATTGACAATAAATTGAGTTTATCTAGGAATATTGTCAATATATTAAGAAAATATTTTGCAAAAGTTGTAATAACACAATTTACGGCCGTTGAAAAGATAAATGAGAAACAAATTTTTTCTAAAACATATTTTGCCAAACAATTATTTGGTAAATAATTAACATTAATGATTAGAAACTGTAGATAATGACTAGAAATGCTTAACATTTTAATCTTTGGCTCTTCTTCCTTCGTATTTTTAAAATCGATATATTAATATTTCTAAACATTGCTTATAAGAGTTATAAGTTATTCTCTATTTCATTCAATCCTATTTACAGATACATTTATCAATCGCGAAGATTTCAATATAACGGAAAGAACTTTTAACAAAGCTCTAGGAGATGTTATTAGCAATGCTAAAGACTGGGATAAAAAAAAAATAACTAAATTAGAGAAATCTGCAGTAATATACAACGAAGAAAACATAGAAGATGACACAGATGAAAATACAGAAGAAAGAAATGATACGGAAGAAGTAGAAAATATAATTAGTTAATTAGTATTTCGGTTATTATTATTATTCAGTTATTATTATTATTATCATCCAGTTATTATTATTATTATTCATTATTATTATTATTAATATTATTATTATTATTAATATTTATATTAAATTATTTTGATTGTATATAATAATGCTTCAATAAAGAAAGAAATTGTACAGCGCTTACATAATCATTTTTATTTATTATTAGTTTCTGATCAGAAACTGATTAAAGAACACCGTCTAGTATTCTCAGAATTTTTACTGGACAAAAATTAGACAGCATTTATTTATCCTTTTTTTTTGCCTAGTTTCCGACCAAAAACTGCTCATGAAATACTGCTCAGTATTCTTAGAATTTTTATTGGACAGAAATTGGACAGCATTTACTTATCATGTTTTTTTTACTAGCCTTCAACCAAAAACTGCTCATGAAATACTGCTCAGTATTCTTAGAATTTTTACTAGACAGAAATTGGACAGCATTTACTTATAATTTTTTTTTTACTAGCCTTCAACCAAAAACTGCTCATGAAATACTGCTCAGTATTCTTAGAATTTTTACTGGACAGAAATTGGACAGCATTTACTTATCATTTTTTTTTAACTAGCCTTCAACCAAAAACTGCTCACGAAATATTGCTCTGTATTTTCAGAATTTTTACTGGACAGAAATTGGACAGCATTTACTTACCATTTTTTTTGCCTAGTTTCCGACCAAAAGCTGTTCATGAAATACTGCCCAGTATTTTCAAAATTTTTACTGGACAAAAATTGGAAAGCATTTACTTACCTTTTTTTTTTTGCTTAGTTTCTGACCAAAAGTTGTTCATGAAATACTGCCCAGTATTTTCAGAATTTTTACTGGACAGAAATTGGAAAGCATTTACTTACCATTTTTTTTGCCTAGTTTCTGACCAAAAACTGTTCATAAAATACCTGTCTAGCATTTTCAGAATTTTTAGTGGACAAAAACTGCCTAGTATTTAATTACTATTTTTTCATGCATAGTTTATGGTCAGTAATTGACCATCAAACAATAGTCAGTATTTTCTGGACAATTTTTAAATAATTACTGTCTAATTAATTCTAGCCAAAAAAAAATATCCGGTTCCTGGTCAGTGACAAGTTTTTCCCTGAAATTTTTCTACTCGGGGTCTGGACAAATTTACTGTTTATTTTGAATAAAGCTGATTATATTCGCTTATTATAACTAGCGCTGTGGCTGTATGCTCTTTGTTTTGTTTTGATTTTATATTCTAAGGCCTGATTGCACCAACGTGATTTCGATTTTAAGCGAAACTTAAACTGTCTCTGTCTCTGTCTCCCTTTCGGCTTTAAAACGAGACCCCAAAAATTTGAATCTTTTTAAACATGAATATACATTATGTTATTTTCTATGTTATGTACCACGAAAAGTAAATGAAAACTACAAAAATTGAACCTATCAAAATTAAAACGATTATCTAACCACAAAATAAAAAACCCAATGAATATCATCCTTTGAAAATTGACCCCAAAAATTTGTACCATTCTAAATTAAAATGATTATCTAATAATGTAACCTAATAATTTAAACCTTTAATACTTTAAATGATATTATCTAATATAATACATTACCACGAAAAGTAACTGATATATTACTAGATCTAATAATGTAACTTAATAATATAAAATCTTTAAATTATATTATCTAACATAATATATTACCAC
>NW_017275021.1:0-322 GCF_001594065.2 Cyphomyrmex costatus | reverse complement strand
ACAAATCACTAAACCCTTTACGTATTAATAAATGCCGTTTGTGAATATCATCCGTTAAGAAGATAATTTTTTAAAACAAATGTACATTATCTATTAAAATTATCTAGAAGCTGTGAAATTAAGTCAATCAAATACCGAAGCTGAAATTCAAGGATACATTGCAAAATGGTTGGTTCAAGCTAATTTGAGACACAATAGAAACGAGGCTAAGAAAAAAGAGAGGTAAAATTTATACCAATTTATTATAGGTCATTACTATATATTACATTGAAAATATTTTAATAATTTTTATTTATAATTATTTTATTATATTTATTTTTTA
>NW_017275020.1:255732-258773 GCF_001594065.2 Cyphomyrmex costatus | reverse complement strand
ATTATAAGCACGTTGATCTAGCTTCGACCGTTATAGGCTTCTTCTTCTAGTTTATTATTAATTTTTACATGTGTGTATGCACACACTTGGGCTTAGCACTGTTTTTAACTATGCTCTACCTCTTCGATCCTTATGATACTGTGGCAACTTTTTCTACAGTATTTGTCGGATTTTTTGCGAAAAAATGGCGATAGTACTCGAATGATAACCCACAAAAAAAAATTCAAAAATATTTTGAAATTTTTTTTAACCCCTACTTTTTAAAAAAAAAATTTCATAATTTTTTTCTGAAAGTGTCTTTTCTAGAGCCATAACATATATTTTTTTCAATAAAATTGATCGTGCCGTTTTCGTGAAAATGAATTTTTTCTATTTTTCGTTTTGCTCCCATAACTCCCAAAAAAATAATTTTTATGGGATAATACTTTGGAAATTTAATTTACATATAAATATCTAAATTCTCTGAAAATTGCAACAAAATTGGTGCCAAGGCCGCATGCATATGCTTATCCTGCTATGCCCTTTATTAATTCATTCATGATTTTCTTAGTAATTTTTTATTTTTAGCTAACCATATATTGTAAAAACAGGGCATAAAAGAGATTGATAGTCTAATATATTTTTATATTTATCAGACTTATCGGATCATCCACATACATACACAGTATTTATAAATTTTCTTTCACGATTGCAAGAGTCAAATGTATAAGTTTTTACGAATGAATTTATTTTGAAAAGACATACAAGAGAGTTAAAAGATAAAAATGCAGTCTTTTGTTTTAATATTTAACACAAAATTAAAGTAAATTCAATAATTTAGAAGGGGTACGAGCCAAAACAATGTCGTTTAATTTCAAAAGTATATAATAAATAATATATATATATATATATATTTAATTATATAAAAATTAACAAAATTAATTGTATAATATTTAACAATTTAGTAATTAATAATAAGTGAATATTACCAGAATATTTGACGGTACTTTGACGGTACTGGTTTTTACGACCGACTGCTGTCAACCGAAGGTTGGCACAAAAAGGAGGAGTATGCGTTTCACCGAAGCGGATCGGTTGTCAGCTAAGATCTCCGTAACTACAATATATATTCATATCAACTTTTGGCTACAAACTTCTTATTGATCAAGCTTGGTTTAAAGCATATAATTGCCATGAATTTCTTTTTCTATAATAAAGAAGTATTTTTGATCAACATGCGATTTGATAGGTTATAAATCAATCCTAGTGGTATGTATGTTCTCTGATTGGCTGTCGGATGAATCTAGAAACTAAATTGATTAACCAATGATTAACCAATAAGCAGGGAAGTTTAGTGACTTACAGTTACAGTCAACACACATCTAGTCTGTTCGTATTTTTATTGTATGTGCTTATTTGTTTGCACTTTGTTTCGCTTTCTTAAGTGCAATCAGGATTTCGTGCAACACGAGCAGATCTATAGTTGGCGGGTAATTAGAGGTATTAGAGGTTAAATCTTAGATCATATAGTATTGAAGAAGGATAGTCTCTTGAAAGTGATGGCGAGTAGAGAGACAGAGAAAAATAGATTAAGATCATAGTTGGTAATGCGCATGACTGTAGGGAGAGAATGCGCGTGCAAGCGAATTACACACAACTGTCAGCTGCAGTACATTTGATATATAAATTTAAGGTTAAGGTTAAACGGCTAATAAATTATTTTGCAAATAAATTCTACTCGTAGAACAGAACCAAACACAGTTCGCGAATAATCAACGTGCTTTCTAGCATCAACGGTGAATAAAGGCCGCAGCACACACTTTTGCATAACGCATAAACCATATACATAAAGAATTTGATTGGTCCATTGACTCATGCATAAGAAAATGGGCCAATGAAATTCCTTATGCACATGTTTTATGCGTTATGCAAAAGTGTGTGCTGCGGCCTTAATCCACCGCGCACGCGTATGGAGTATGCGCATTACAATCTACGATCTTCATTTCTCCACCTTGTACATAATCTATGATTTTCATTTCTCCATCCTTGTCAATCTTCTCGGCTTCAACCGAATGTATGTATAGGGATTAAGCGGGGAGCACAAACTTTTGCATAACGCATAAACCATATACATAAAAAATTTGATTGGTCCATTGATTCATGCATAAGAAAATGGGCCAATGAAATTCCTTGTGCACATGCTTTATGCGTTATGCAAAAGTGTGTGTTGGGGCTCTTATATGCCTATGCTCCTTCTAGTACTATATACGTTCTAAGGGTTAAATCTATTTATTGTAATCATGGATTATTAAAATCATAGACGTATATGATCGATGCCAAAAAATCGACGCGGAAACATAGAACGAATCTCATTAATGAGAAGCATAACCAAGTGCAGCGCTAAGCGCACATGTTGCACCTTTATCACTCCTCGAGATCAATTGTGTATTTCGAAATGACATGAAAATTACAAAATTATTCAAAAGTGAGCAAATTTACTAGGATATTTATAATATCATTGGTCAACAACTAATAAATTCGTTCAATTTTGTAATTTTGACTTTGTTTCAAGAAACACAATTGCACGCAACGTAATCGAACTCAGAGTACCAATCGGAACCCCGTATTATAAGTAACAATGAATAGGACTTTTAATTTATTAGGGATTTTTTAGGAACTTTTTAAAAAGAATCATTTCCGTCATTGCAAACTCCTTGCAATATTACAATTTCATGTAATAATATTATGTATAGATATATATGTACACACATACCTTTTAAAAAAGTATGAAATAAAAGAATTTTAAAAATAAATTTAAAACATAACCTTTAAAAAAAAAATTAAAATTAAATAAAATTAAAAAACAAAGCTTTTAAAAGTATGAAATTAAATTAAAAATATAATTGATGAAAACAAATATAAGAAACTAAAAAGTTAATGATATAAAATTATAAACTAAAAAAAAATTGACAAACAAAGGTAATAAAAAAAATAAAAAACTGAAATATTAAAAACTAAAAAAATTAACAACAAAACTAAGAAACTATATAAACTAAAAAAAA
>NW_017275020.1:250908-255559 GCF_001594065.2 Cyphomyrmex costatus | reverse complement strand
AAAAACTATAAGAAACTATATAAACACTAAAAAATCTAAAAATTTAAAAACTAAAAAACTAAATAAAAAAAAACTAAACAAAATTAAAACAAAAAACCTAAAAAAAAACTAAAAACTGAATAATGACATGAAACTTAAATAACTATTAAAACAATTAACAACAAAAAATAAAAAAATTTAACACAAAAATGGAAACTTTACAAGAATTAGTTTTAAAAAAAAAAACTTCCGACTGCTGCCAAAAGTGAGTTACATTAACAAACTAAAAAACTAAAACTTAACAAACTAATAAAAAGAAAATTTTTTAAATTAACAGAAAATAAAAATAAGAAAATAATAAAAAACTAAAAAATTGGAAACTAATAAAAAACTAAAAATTATTTAAAAAGTCTGGTTTAAAAAGTTTAAAATAATTTAAAAAGATAGATTTAATTAATAACAATATACATAAGTCGTAGAAATCTAGTTTAAACAGTTTAAAATAAGGGTTGCAACACATAATAAAAAATATACATTAAATAAACTAGTTTAAAATAATAAATAAAGGTATAATTTTTCTAAAAATTTAATAAAAATAAAATATAAAAAGTAAATACAAAAACTGGACCTCACACATTTATTTTTAATATATCTTTAGCACATTACATAAAAGTTATAGTATACAGAAAAAGAATTTTATACTTTATATAATTATTTCTATTATGCTATAATTAATTACATGATTTAAAACAGCAGTCGGGAGACGCCACGCCAAATTTTGTTTCTTATACTTGACATATTAATTATATTTATTTAGTATATATATTCAAACACATATGCTTGCGTACATACACGTAATGTGTATGTATACTTTCATACTGAATAACTTTTTACGACCGACTGCTGCCAACCAACCGAAGGTTATATACTAATTATAAGACAGATAATATGGCGAAGAAACAGTAAATTTGGCGTGGCGTCTCCCGACTGCTGTATTAAATCATGTAATTAATTATAGCATAATAGAAATAATTATATAAAGTATAAAATTCTTTTTCTGTATACTATAACTTTTATGTAATGTGCTAAAGATATATTAAAAATAAATGTGTGAGGTCCAGTTTTTGTATTTACTTTTTATATTTTATTTTTATTAATCTATGTTGAAGTATGGGACACAGGCAGCATCCCAGCGAAATGGAAACAAGGAATAATCATCACAATTCCAAAGAAAGGTGATCTCCGTGAATGTAAGAACTGGCGAGGAATAACCCTACTGAATACAATTACGAAGATTCTAGCGTCAATCATCCGCGAGAGAATGACAGCGCACGTCAATGAAAAATTGAGAAAAGAACAAGCAGGATTCCGCCCGGGACACAGCTGCATAGATCATATAAGCAGCCTTCGAATTATAGTGGAGCAAGCAGCAGAATTCAACTCACCACTGTATCTGACTTTCGTGGACTTTGAAAGAGCATTTGACACCGTGACTTGGCCGGCTATATGGAAAACACTAGAAAAATTTGGAATACCAGCCCAAATAACAAGATTAATAAAAGAATTATATGATAACGCGGAATGCGGTGTTCTCTTCAAAGGAAAACTGAGCCCCTCCTTCCAAATCAGAAGAGGTGTACGCCAAGGCTGCATTCTATCACCGATGCTATTCTTAATGGTACTGGATACGGTGATGGAAAAATGCAATCAAGAAACAACAGGCGGAATACAGTGGCTGCTGACTCGCCGACTTGACGATCTCGACTATGCGGACGACATCGTGTTACTATCTCATACACACAAAGATGCACAGGGGAGAATCTCAGCACTTCAAAGATACGCTGCAGAAGTTGGACTAAAGATCAATACCAACAAAACAAAAATAATGCGTATTGGAACAAACATAAGCACACCTATTTCCATTGAAGGACGCACAATCGAAGAAGTCAACGACTTTGTATACCTTGGTTGCGTAATTGCCAAAGACGGAGGAACCAACATCGATGTTAGCAAAAGAATAAACAAGGCCCGACAAGCCTTCTTCAGACTTAATAAAATATGGAGAAGCTCAAAGATGTCTAACATACATAAGCTTCGTTTATTCAATGCTTGCATCAAATCTGTGCTGCTATACGGTTGCGAGACCTGGAAAAACACAGATGGACTGATAAACAAACTTCAGGTCTTCGTGAACAAATGTCTGCGACGAATTCTGAGACTGTTCTGGCCAAACTTACCAACAAATGAAGAACTACTGCGCGCTTCCAAGCAAGAAAAAATAGGCACTGAAATCCGCCGCAGAAAATGGAAATGGATCGGCCATACTCTAAGAAAAGATCCGCATAACATAGCTCGCTTGGCTATGGAATACAATCCGCAAGGAAAGCGCAAAAGAGGGAGACCTGCCATGTCTTGGAGGAGAACAATAGATAATGAAATTAAATCTATTGGAAAATGCTGGGCAGAAATAAAAACGATTGCCCAAAATAGAGTAAGATGGAGGAGACTCGTAGACGTCCTATGCTCCACATAAAGGAGATAAAAGGAGTGATGATGATGATGATTTTATTTTTATTAAATTTTTAGAAAAATTATATCTTTATTTATTATTTTAAACTGATTTATTTAATGTATATTTTTTATTATGTGTTGCAACCATTATTTTATACTGTTTAAACTAGATTTCTACGACTTATGTATATTGTCATTAATTAAATCTATCTTTTTAAATTATTTTAAACTTTTTAAACCAGACTTTTTAAATAATTTTTAGTTTTTTATTAGTTTCCAATTTTTTAGTTTTTTATTATTTTCTTATTTTTATTTTCTGTTAATTTTAAAATTTTTCTTTTTATTAGTTTGTTAAGTTTTAGTTTTTTAGTTTCTTAATGTAACTCACTTTTGGCAGCAGTCGGAAGTTTTTTTTTTTTAAACTAATTCTTGTAAAGTTTCCATTTTTGTGTTAAATTTTTTTATTTTTTGTTGTTTTAATAGTTATTTAAGTTTTATGTCATTATTCAGTTTTTAGTTTTTTTTAGGTTTTTTGTTTTAAAATTTTGTTTAGTTTTTTTATTTAGTTCTTTAGTTTTTAAATTGTTAGATTTTTTAGTGTTTATATAGTTTCTTATTATGGTACCGTATGCATGTGTCATAGTGTCATAGTAGTGTGCTGTAAATGCCAAAGGCGTCTATTTTGAGGGTACTAGTTTTTATTGCAATATGCATGTCACAGTAGTTTGTTATAAATGCCAGAAGCGTCTATTTCGACGGTACTGGTAAAATAAATATCAGAGATGTCTAATGAAACGATACTGATTAAAATAAAAGTAGAAAGCGTTAGTTCTGATTGTAATGGCAAAATTAACGCCAAAAGCGTCTGTTTAGACACTATACTGGTTTGTATTGTCACATACACGTACACAGTAATTTGTTATATATGCCAGAAGCGTCTATTTCGACGGTACTGATAAAAGAAATATCAGAGACATCTAATGAGACGATACTGATTAAAATAACAAATGAAAGCGTTTATTGTGACTATAATGACAAAATTTATTTCAGAAGCATCTGTTTGGACTGGTTTATACTACCATATGCATGTATACAGTAGTTTGTTATAAATTCCAGAAGCGTCTCTTTTTACGGTACTGGTAGAATAAATATCAGAGACATCTAATGACATGATACTGATTGTAATAAATATCAAACGTCAGATACGATAGTGTTACGTCCGGGGAACTCCAAAATTCTTTTCTTTCGTAGAAAAGCTAGAAATATAATAAGGATTAACTAAATAAGGAGTACGAAGAAACTTAAACAAATAATATCGTTTCTTCCTGTTTCTCATTTCTAATTTGAAGATCAATGAGTGAGCGTCGACAAACAATTACTAAATAATTAAAAAGGAAATTTGTCTTGATAAGCCACGTCGCGAGATCAAAAGGTCAACCGACACTCATGGATCTTATAGAAAAACATCTTCTGGTTAACAGAGTTCAACGCTACACGCGCGATTCCAGGACCAATGAAAATTCGACACATCATTTGACCCAAAGTTTTCCATTTCCCGGAAGTCAATCCCGATCAAAATCCAAAGTTCGATTGCACAAAGAAGGGCATATTGCCCTCCGTAAGTATAAATACTAGCCCTCCACGATGCCCACAAGTAGTTCGATCTCGATTTCTCAGTTCGACAGTTCGGCCGTTTTTATCTTGACTCTTCAGTTCGGAAATTTGATTGTCCGACAATTCCTAGTCCATCTGTAAATTCAGTGAAAATCATTAACCAGCCGAACCCACCTCCACCTACGAACTGTCCACCTGTCTTCCAGTTGCTGCAAGGACTCCATCTTATTCCAATTAAAGGTAGAAAATTAAACGTTTTTAAAATTTATTTTTTTTATATATATATTTCTCTCGACCATCTACTATATTTCTCTCTCTTCTCCTTCCCTCTTCATGCCCGATTCTCTCTTTTCCTTTATTTTTCCGAATTGCTTAGCGTCTAACGCCTCAAGCGATTTACTTTCCTTACTATTTATTTCTGAATTGCTTCAGCGTCTGACGCCTCAAGCAATTCACTTTCCTTACTCTTTATTTTCTGAATTGCTTAGCGTCTGACGCCTCAAGCGATTTACTTTCCCTACTCTTTATGCTTCCCCCCTCCCCCCCC
>NW_017275020.1:248091-250621 GCF_001594065.2 Cyphomyrmex costatus | reverse complement strand
CTCTCTCTCCCCCTCTCCCTCTCTCTCTCTGCGCGCGTACTCTCAACCTAATCCCGATATTATAATCACTGGAATACCGAGCAGTACGATCATTTCGAACCAGGATATTGTTCTGCGCATTCTAATTAAATTAAATATCGAAAATCTAGTAAGTGATATAATGCAAATTCGACGAATCAATGCTACACGCCGTGATATTGCTGCCGGTAATTTAGAGTCCAACGCGACCGAACCAATACGAAATAATTTCTCTATAGTGGTCTCCTTCAAGTCTGTAGCTGTTAGGAATTTTGTTATCGACCGTAAAAGGAGGACCGGCAAGATAACTACGGCGGATATCTTTCCGGAATTAAATCGTACAAATCCGAATATTATGTATGTCGACGAAATGCTTTCGACGCGAACATACAAATTGCTAAAAACGACGAAAGCCAAAGTTGGGTAAATGAATTACGCCCGCGTATGGCATCGCAACGAGCAAATTTTCGTCCGTAAGGATGAAAGATCGAAGGAAATCCCGATTGTTACTGATTCTGACCTGAATAAACTAGTCTGACTAGATAAGCCTTCGCCTCGTGATTCATCGCTCCAGAATCTCGTTATCGCGCATAGTAACGTTAATTCGCTACGAGCACATTTTGAATCGGTCGAATACTTTCTGAGCGATTGTTCTCCGCACATTTTCGCGCTGACCGAAACGTGGCTAACGCCTGCCGTGCCTTGCGAATGTGTTAGCGTTGTTGATTATCAGCTAATTAGAAATGATCGAAACTTAATGTCACAAACCAGTCTTCGATTTATACAGGGCGGCGGCGTAGCGTGCTATATTCACAATTCTCTTAATGTTCAAGTTCTCGATAGGTCTAAAGGGGACCGTACGAGAGAATACGGCCGTATGCAATACTTTAGTGAATGATGTAAATTGTATTAAGCTTTCCATGGCGTTTGCTAGGCCAACGGCAGATTTAATCATTAATGGTATTCCTAGTACTTGCGGCTTGATACATCGAGACATTTTTATTCGTGTGCTAACTCGTCTTGATCTATCAGGCTTATCTGCCGATGTCTTAGCTATAAGTAAAATCGAACTTAAGAGACCTGTAACTGTGCCAGCTGCTTCCTCAAACTTATCTACTTCAAACTACTTTGCAATTAAGGTACATTTAAAGTCGGTTGATATCAGAAATCACATAATTGATGCTAAGCGCAAAACGGGGAAGATTACTGTTTCTGATCTTTTTCCGGAATTATCGGACGCTATATATGTTGGTAAGCCTGTTTATGTCAATGAATTTCTACCGTCGTCGACGTATGCGCTCCCTAAGAAAACTAAAGAAACTGCAAAGCGAGCAGGTTATAAACGAGTTTGGGCTCGTAATGGGAACATTTTTGTACGTAGAGACGAGGGTGTAGCTGAATTACTAATTGTAACTGAGCAAGATTTAGATAAAATTATCTGACTACCACGGCATAGCGCATCATCCGCTGTCAGTGCTACATCTCCTTCGGATTCTGCCTTTATCAAGATTTCATATGTCAATATTAACTCTATCCGAGCTCACTTACATGATGTCGAAGCTGAACTCTCGGACAACTCAACTCATATTTTAGCTCTCACAGAAACGTGGCACCTAATATCGATTCTTCATGCGTAACAATACCTAGTTATAATTTCGTGCGAAATGATCGCGCTATCCGAGCTGAAGGGTAATCGCGTTTTCTTTTGGGTGGAGGTATAGCATGTTATCTACATAAGTCTTTGTGCTACTCAATTTTAGAGTCTTCGTCTAATAGTGCTATAAATTCGCCGGAGTACCTTTTCCTTGAGATTAAGTCTTCATCGCAAAATTTGTTAGTTATAGTTATATATCGACGCCCGCAGGGCTTACTTCTTTCCGATTTCCTTAATAAATTGAATTTATACGTCTCCACTTACCAAAATATTGTCATTACCGGTGACCTAAATCTTAATCTCCTAGCCAATAATTTTGAGTCTAAGTATTTGAAGGATCTTATCAGCGATTATTCGTTCTACTCAGTACCTTTTGGTCCTACGCACTACTCGGGCCTATCGCATTCACAAATCGACGTCGCCATTGTTGACTCTAGCTATAAGATTAAAAGTTTTTCCAAATCTCCTTCTCCCTTTGCTGCCGGTCATTGTCTTATCTCCATTTGTTACCAATTCTGTAATATTAACTTCCACAATTTATTACATATCAAAATTTTGTTAACTGTGATTTTGCCTCTTTAGCCAATGACCTTTCTTCTTCACTTAGCCTCAAGCTCCCTGCTTTTCGGAACAACGAGTCAAATCGTTCCTTATCTGAATTAGCTTCTAGTGATATTGATTGTGACCTTATGACCTTCTATAGCAGCATGGTGGGGGTCCTGAATATACATGCGCCTGTGGTTACTAAACGTATTCTAAAGCGTTCTATTCCGTGGATCTCGTCTGATCTGCGAGGAAGAATTAAAGAGCGTGATAAACTGTTTACACGTGCCAAGCGGACGAGTAATCCAATGCTTT
>NW_017275020.1:247553-247965 GCF_001594065.2 Cyphomyrmex costatus | reverse complement strand
CCCTGAGTAACCTCCAGCAAGTTTTAGCCGTCGCTCGCCCTTCGTTAAAAAGTTATTAACAATCATAGTTTTAAAATTAACATCGATATATAATACATATATGCTATTAAGTACTATTTGACACCTTCCTTTGTTCAGGAAAGTTAAACTTTCCACGCAAAGTAACTTTTACCTCCCCTCCCCCCTCCCCCTGCACACAACTTCTACGATTGTACTGTTCCTATGATTGTACTGTCGGAGGAGACCTCTGTGACGGTGTAGGTGTGGGGGGGTGGCCGAAGGCCGCCCCCTTGCACCCGCCCGTGTGTGTGTGTGTGTGTGTGTGTTCCATTCATTATATAACGATTATGAGTCTATTACTTGATGTTTTACACACACACACACACACACACACACACACACACACACACAC
>NW_017275020.1:227571-247518 GCF_001594065.2 Cyphomyrmex costatus | reverse complement strand
GAAGATTACTTCGCGTGGACAGTTTAACGTTTCTAAACAGGGAAAGGTGTAAAATAGTACTTGATATTATACATATATAGCAGAAATAAAACGTAATTTTTCAAACTTTTTTTGATCATAACTTTTTAACGAAGGGCGAGCGACGGCTAAAACTTGTTGGAGGTTACTCAGGGTCATGACCTTGACAACATATGTCAAGGTCAAGGTCATCGGAGGGTGGTCCGTTATAATGCATAATTACCTAAATCGTTACCTAGGCGACTTAATGCTTCAACAATCGAGTCCTAATAAAATGTGGTCATGCTTGCGTAGATGTGGCCTCGTGGGCGGTGTCATTATCTGCTCTTCATCATTTTGCTCCATCTACCCTAAATCGCCATTATACCTCCATATCATCGTCTCATCCGCTCTGTGACCATATCACATTCAGCTCCATCCTACCACGGCCTATTCCGAATGGCCTGCAATCTTTCACCTTTTCCCCCGTTAGTCACCTTGATGTTCTCAGCAGCCTTAATTCCATTCTTAAGAAGTCTCGTGGCCTCAGCCCAGATCAGCTTCCTCTAGCACATTTGAAGCAATTATTCTCAGTTATTGTGTCATATTTAGTAACTCTTTTTAATCAGTCCCTCTCTCTTGGTGTTTTTCCTTCCGCTTGGAAATTCTCATTCATCATTCCTCTCAAGAAAAATCCCAGTCCCTCTAATCCATCTGACACTCGACCAATAGCTAATCCACCTCACCTGTCTAAAGTTATTGATTCCTCAGTTACGCACCAAATCGTTGCATTCCTTGAAGCCAACAAGTTGCTTCATCCTAAGCAGTGTGGGTTCCGCAGATATCACAGCACTCAAACAGCACTACTGTACCTCCTTGATGACATCCGAATGGGTGTTGATAGAGGCTATGTTACTATATTGGTCTTATTTGATTTCTCAAAAGCCTTTGATAGTCTGTCTCACTCAGTTATCTTGACGTGTTTACGAGACATAGGCTTCGAAGATTTGGCACTCAATTGGATGCACTCATTTCTATCAGGTCGGTCTCAGTCCATAATTGGACTAGACGAACAACCATGTCAACCTGAGTTTACTACGTCAGGTGTCCCGCAGGGTACTAGTTTAGGATCTATTCTTTTTATTATCGTTATTAATACTCTTTTCTCGAAACTCCAGTATTGTCGGGACACTACCATCATTTTTGCGGATGACACTCAATTCTATCTATCGACTCCTATAAGCCGCATCAATGATACCGTGCAACTAATTAATAGTGACATAGCTGAATTGCTCAAATGGACCCATGAATATGGGCTCACATTAAACGCCCGTAAAACAAAGGCAATCATTCTTGGATCTACACAAAACTTGGCATCTCTCAATAGTCTGCTGCTTCCACCAATCATTGTTGGGACTGAAGTAATACCCTATTCCGATCATGTCAAGAAGCTTGGTGTAATAATTTCGTCTGACCTCTCATGGAATCGACACGTTAATTCCATCTCATCAAAAGTACACAATGTTCTCCACAGATTAAAATTTCGTGGCTCATTCCTACCACCTAGTATTAAGCTATCCCTTGTCAATGAATTAGTCATTCCTCACCTAGATTATGCCTCGCTTGTCATCGCGGATCTCTCTGGCTATCTTAGCATTAAGTTGCAACGCCTGCAGAATATTGCCCTGCGATATATCTATCGTCTACGGCGTGACGATCGCCTAGAACCATGTCGTAAGAGGGCTAATTGGCTGACCATTGTATCGAGGAGATTATACTTCCTTGGAAGTCTCACACATCAACTTCTCACCACATCCCAACCTGCGTACTTATCATCTAGATTTATCCCCATAGACAACTCCCTCCGCCGTTCATCTCGCCTGTGCTCCTCCGCATTCATGCTTCCGACCCCACGTACAAATATCTTTGCTCGTTCTTTTTGGATTAGTGCTATCAAATTCTGGATTACATTACCACCTCATCTTCGAACTCTTTCCTCTCCTGTAACCTTCCGTATAAATCTCCTTCATTTTTTGCGTAATGCCGATCGTGGCTGGTTCTAGAAATTAATATAGCCAATTAATGCGACTATGTGAAGCTTATTACTTGATATCTTGCAGTACTTTCGTTACTTTGTTATTCGTCCTTTAGCGCCGTAAGTTCTGAGTTGTACCACTTCGCCTCACTTTACTCTTCTTACTTGTTTTATTTCGTTAATTAATATGTTATGACTTTATCTTATTACTGTAATTGATGTACACCTACTGCTCGTCTCTTCCAAAGAGAGTAGGTAACCAGTTTTTTTTTTTTTTTCTGTAACTATCTGCATCCTGCTCGGAGAATGTTAGAGCAGGATGTGATTCTTTTATGTCCACGTCCCTTTTGGTGGCCAGGATCTTAATAAATTGTATTCATTCCCCCCCCCTCTCTCTCTCTCTCTCTCTCTCTCCTTGGATTCTTCTTTTCCTGTTTCCTAATGAGAGATGGTCATAATGGTAGATGGTCATAATGGTAGATGGTCTGAAATAATAAACACCGAGCGGGACGTGGAAAGCGGGACGAGAATAATCAAGTACCAGCGAATATTAGAACACCAACAAACAATAACGAAATACAACCACAGACGATAACGAACAGTATACCGGTCATAGACTTGACCGAAACCGAGACTCTTCCCCTTCCAGACTCTACATCACTCTCTTTTCCTCCTCTAACCCCAATTTCATATTCCCCCGTTCCTTTCGAACCAGATATTTCTAATAACGAGTTATACCTCGAATTAGAGGAATACCTTAATACTCGATCTCCCTTCCCCTCATCAGAACCTTCCACACCATACACATACAAGCCGTACTTTATGATTAAAAACCCGTACAAATATTAAAAATAATTTATAGGAATGTTAAGATTAGAATATAAACAATTCTCTCGATGTTAAAACAGTAGAGGATGATAACAAGTGCAAATCTGAAAATCAACGCACCTTACAATTTAAATTATCAAATATGTTAAAACTTCTGAATATAATTAAAATTTTGTATGCATACATTACATGTTTCGACTCTTATATTGAGTCCTATCCACGATTTTAAAACTCTAACTGCTTGGTAGCCGTAAATAGATTATATATAATTAAAATATGAAAATTGTATATTACGCATTTTTGCAGCCCGCGTGTATTAAAATTAGAATATAAACAAATCTCTCGATGTTAAGCTCGTATTGATCAATTAACTAATAGTGCAATTTTAAATTGTTCATTATGCAATAAAAATAAAAATCTTATTTTACGTTTAAATTCCTGTAATTTATTCAGAACTTCCCTCGACTCATTCCTCATCCCACTAAGTCGCACGGTCCGATCCCTGATCAAAAGGATTAAGTTCCATGATCTAAAAGGGGACCGACGGAGACCCAGTCGCAGGACTGGGTAATAGCGTCGCACGCTGACGTTGACCCACATCTGTGACCTTATTGCGTCTCCGACTTGTGGCACGCGTCTTGAAGCGTCTGCCACAAGAGTGGTGTCAGTTGCGTCCTCCCATGCCCCCTCCTCAATCCTTAAAATTTCCTATGCAATAAAAAATCCTGGGGCTTGGACGTAACAATAGTAATATACCGTACACACATCTTGAAAGAATTTAATTTTATATATAAAGAAGCAAAAGACTGGGGTATTATTTTACATATAATACAATTACATGTAATAATATATAAGTAATTTTACTATAGTAATATCAGTTATATCTTTGGGCGATATTTTTAGGCTTTTATTATTAAATGATTTTCTGTACATTATTTTGCATATTAATATTTTTATTGTTTCTTGTAGGCGGACAGAATTAAAGAAACAGATGAAAAAGGAGATGGCTGAAGAAGTCTGCACCAATTATGAAGGTACTGACAATGGAATCAGTAAAATCATCGACCTCACTCGATCTGACACGTAATCAGTACAATTACTGACCTCACCCGATGCGATAGATTCGAAAGGAATCAGTACCTTCAAAACGTGCTTGGACACAAAGCCAGAAAATAAAGGTATGTACCAAAATGTGCAAATTTGCGAAGATGACAATGATGATACTCTTGTCATCACCCCTCCAGGCATTGTGGATGTAGATCGTATCCAAGAACATGAGCCTGAAGGTAACCGTATTGTGCATTTTTCTTTCTTTTTGAAAGAAATGCATAGGACATTTGATGAGCATGCAAAGTTATTTTTGTGCCTATTTCAAGATTGGCATCTTATAAAAGAACGCCGCTTTGGGTTATTGACGCAGTTCTTCTTTAAATGCCAAATGTGCAATCATAAAGACAATTTTTGGTCACAACCCAGAGATGGTAAAACCTTAGACATCAACACAGCTTTCACAGCTGCAACCATAACAACTGGGATTGGTTATGCCCAAGCACAAGAGATGTTAGCAGCTATAAATACGCCGTGTATGTCTGAGAAAACATATATCAAACATCGAGAATTATTAATCGATGATTTTGAAAAAACAGCCTTTGAGAATATGAAAAAGGCAGGCGAAGTTGAAAAACAACTCGCTATCGAGAGAAATAAAATTATTAATGGAGTTCCATATATAACCGTTGTAGCAGATGGTAGTTGGGTAAAGAGATCGTATGGCACTGCTTACGATTCACTTTCCGGTGTTGGAGCTATCATTGATTCTCGTACAGGGAAAGTTCTCTTCGTCGGCATTCGCAACAAATTTTGCACGGTGTGCGACATGGCGGAAAGGAAAAAGATTGAGACAAAAATCCATAAATGCTACAAAAACTTTAATCGCAATGCACGCTCTACAAGTATGGAGAGTGATGCTATTGTTGAAGGGTTCAAATTTGGCATTGAAATGCATGGATATACAGAACGGTCATCGCCGATGGTGATAGCAATGTATTTAAGTACATTATTGAAAATAGACCGTATCAGGATCTGATGACAACAGTAACAAAAATAGAATGCACAAATCATCTGCTCCGTAATCTATGCAAAAAATTAAAATTTATCTCAGAAGCGACTGAGCCAAAGATGCGTAGAAATCGTAATTACATCAAATCTCGAAACGTTGTAAAGAACAATATAAAAAAGATTCGGACAGAAGTTTTAGAAACAGCTGCTATACAAAGGGAAAAAAAAGCAGCCTCAACATTGTGCAGCTACACAATTACGATTAAATGTACTAAATATTCCTAGCCACGTATTTGGTGAACATAAGCGATGTAAAGAACTTGGTCGCATATGCAAAATAAACGGTAATAAAAATGAAGAAAATTATGTACCGTTTCTTAAATCATATGGCTTATATCAAAAAGTAGAAAGTGCTATAAAACACCTAGCTGCTTACTCCGAAAGTTTGATACTAAATTTAACAAACAATCCTGCAGAATTATTTAATGCAATAATCTGCAAAGAAATTGGAGGAAAGCGTATTAACTTTGGTGCACGAGGCTCCTACAACGCTAGAATAGCGGGAGCTGTATTACAACATAATACGCAACAAGTTCTCACGCAATTACATGAAAGCGTGTGCAAAACGACTGTTCCTTCTACTATACAGAATCTGGAAAAGCAACGACAAGCAAAAGTTGCTCGAACCAGAGAATATCGAAAAAAGAAGGAAGAGAAAAGAAGTCGAAAAAAGAAATAGAAACAGATCGATTACGGACAAAAATCACAACGACCAGACTATGCAGCTCACATATTTGAACAATACAAAAAAGAGCATTTAGAAAAATTGGCCGAAAATGCAAAAAATTTGAAACAAATTGAATGCGATACACAAGGTCAAAGTAATTGTGAGTTATGGAAAGCAATAAGGGATGGAATGTTGACAGCGTCACGGAGTCGTGTGTCGTATGAGACCAACAACGTCTTGTGCAACGACTGTTAAAAATATTTTGTTTCCGCCAATTATTGATACCGCAGCCTTAAAATATGGACGCGATATGGAGGAAATAGCGAAGCAAGATTTAATTGTCAAATTAAAGAAAGAAGTTAAATCATGTGGATTATTCATAGATTGTGATAATCCATGGTTGGGTGCTACTCCTGACGGACTTCTCGACGAAGATGGTCTAGTGGAGATAAAATATCCTCTATCAACTGAGAATTTAACAGCGGAGAAGGCTACAGAAACGGTGCCTCGATTAAAAAATATTTTTGATAAAAGAAATGGAAACATGATGAATAAAAATCACCATTATTTTTATCAAATACAAGGGCAGTTAAATATAACACAGCGAGAATATTGCATTTTTGCAGTATAGACGCCAAAAAGCGTTAAAACGATACGTGTTGAAAGAGACGAATATTTTTGGAAAAATCGAATGTTATCTTTCCTGACACGTTTTTACATGGAATGTATGCTTCCTGAAATTGTGGATAGTCGATATAATAGAAATATGCCTATTAGAGAGCCACAATACATTATGGAAGCAAAAGAAAAGTCTAAAATAGTAGTTAATCGAAAACGACAACAGAATATGATAACTTGTATAAATGAACAGTTATCAAAAAATAATAAAAAATCGAAATATGATGAGATTCCAACAGACACAACTGATAATGTTGTTGTTGCTACTGTTGATTCAGAGGAAGAGGACTGTATTATAGTCAGTGATCCGATAAAATATAATTTAACCTCTAATGATATGATAAATCGCAAAAAGGTATTAGATGATACTATTATAGAAATTTGTGATGTAAAAGACAATATTTTGGGTAAATATAGTAAATTGAATGACCAATCATTGGATCTATTCTTACGCGTTGTGAAAGAAACTTCTCGTTTTGAAACACAAAGCATACAATATATAGAGTATTCTGACTTAATTACAGCCAGTCGAAACCAAAGTGTACAAATAATTGGAGGAAATTGTACTGATCATTGGCGTTGTATTTATCACACACATGTGCTTCAAAATTTTGAATCAAATTTCTAGGTGAAAGATCGAAATAACAGCTTCTTGTATTTCAAAAATGAATCACAAAAGATGAGTATTAATTTCAAAAGAATTCTTATGTGCTCCACAATCTTAAATCAAATATAGTGTTCTAGGTGAGAGATTCAAATAACAGTTTTTTATATTTCAAAACTGAATCACAAAAGATCAGTATTAATTTTAATAGAATTCTTATATCAAATTGTCTATTTTAACGTAATACATTTTGTTATTGCAAGATAATGAAATGGAAATTAATATATATATATATAAAAAATCTTGGCATACATAATGAGGTATTCAAGTACATGTTTCAGTTAGACTTATTGTTAGTCAAATCAGACGTAAGTTCGGAACTGTTGGGTATTACTGAAGAAGAAGAGAAGGGAACTGTTGTCTTTTTTACCTTATTATTTTCTTAAATCTAATGACACGTATCATTTGTACGCCAAGTTAAATTCTACCCTTCTTTCTCTCCGACTCGCCCCACTACTCATCATTGTCACTCTCCTTCATATATGTATAATATATTTTTAAATAATTCTTTAAATCATTTTTTATATATATTTTTGATACATCTGTACTTTAACATAATATATTATCACGAAAGTAACTGATATTAAAACATCTATGTAAATATATACAATTTATACTAACTTCGATACATTGTGCACATCCTCCCTCCTCTTCCTCTCCCTCCTCCCTTCCCCACTACTCATCTTTTTCATTTTATTTCACTATCTTGTCGTGTAATATGGATTTTTCCCATAAAATATATCGTTTAATTAACTAGTCTTTAAAAATTCTATCTCTAAAGATCTAAGAGGTACCATTCTTACACTTATTTAATTCTAATGACATGTATCATTTGTATGTATATATAAACTTACCTTTTTAAAAAAAAGGTAGAAAAAAGCGCTAAGAGTGGGTGCTGCTGATCAGAAAACCATTTGGGCCAGTTTCACCAACGTCAATTACTTAATCGACTGTGAAACTGACCAATCACATTTGCTGTTTAGTAGAACCATCTTTAAAAACCTACGTGATATTATCCTTATTTACTTAATTCTAATGACATGTATCATTTGTATAAAAGATTTGATATCAATAGTAGGCGCCAAGTTAAATTCTAATCTTTAAAAAAAAACGTGGTATTATCCTTATTATTTAATTAAATCAATGACATGTATCATTTGTATAAAAGATTTGATATCAATAGTCGGCGCCAAGTTTTTCTACCTTATTACTTACTTAATTTTAATGATATTTATCATTTGTATACAAGATTTGATATCAACAGTCGGCGCCAAGTCAAATTCTACCAAATTAAAAAGTAAAACACAAGTGGTACCTTTAATCTTTAAGAACCCATATAGTACTATTATTTAAATTCTACTAAATTAAAAAGTAAAACCCATGTGGTACTATCTTTATCTTCATACAATGAAACCTAAGTATATGCCTTTGTATTCTTATTAAAAGATCTTCCTATTCGAAACCAAGTGACTTAATTCTTATTTAAAAAAATTATATCACAATTAATTTAAAAACAAAATGAAAAAAATTTATTTAAATAGAAAAATTTTTTATGTAAAAACACTTCGCGCTGCTAGTTCTCGATCTCGATGTAATAAAATACAATAATAAAGACAAGAAACATTTTCACGAAAATTAAAGTATTTAGTGTGTATATATTCGTGCATATGTCTGTGCGAGTGAATTGTATCTCAATCCCAATATATACTAACGTCATAATAAAATTATATATGGATGTAACATTTTGTATAAAAGAGATTAGAAGCTACGAGAGTTAAAAAGTATGCAGTCTGTATGTATATTCGCGTACAGTATATGCGAGTGAAATACATAAAAAAAGAAAAGTAAGCTGTATATTTATTAATCAAATGTAGCATTTAAAATATGTTTAATATAATTTTTAAATTATCATTACCTTTACATATATTTGTATTTATTATTATAGCTTTTAGATAGTTTTCATTGTTTTTCTTATTCGCTCTAGCAGCGCGAAGTGTTTTTACATAAAAAATTTTTCTATTTAAATAAATTTTTTTCATTTTGTTTTTAAATTAATTGTGATATAATTTTTTTAAATAAGAATTAAGTCACTTGGTTTCGAATAGGAAGATCTTTTAATAAGAATACAAAGGCATATACTTAGGTTTCATTGTATGAAGATAAAGATAGTACCACATGGGTTTTACTTTTTAATTTAGTAGAATTTAAATAATAGTACTATATGGGTTCTTAAAGATTAAAGGTACCACTTGTGTTTTACTTTTTAATTTGGTAGAATTTGACTTGGCGCCGACTGTTGATATCAAATCTTGTATACAAATGATAAATATCATTAAAATTAAGTAAGTAATAAGGTAGAAAAACTTGGCGCCGACTATTGATATCAAATCTTTTATACAAATGATACATGTCATTGATTTAATTAAATAATAAGGATAATACCACGTTTTTTTTTAAAGATTAGAATTTAACTTGGCGCCTACTATTGATATCAAATCTTTTATACAAATGATACATGTCATTAGAATTAAGTAAATAAGGATAATATCACGTAGGTTTTTAAAGATGGTTCTACTAAACAGCAAATGTGATTGGTCAGTTTCACAGTCGATTAAGTAATTGACGTTGGTGAAACTGGCCCAAATGGTTTTCTGATCAGCAGCACCCACTCTTAGCGCTTTTTTCTACCTTTTTTTTAAAAAGGTAAGTTTATATATACATACAAATGATACATGTCATTAGAATTAAATAAGTGTAAGAATGGTACCTCTTAGATCTTTAGAGATAGAATTTTTAAAGACTAGTTAATTAAACGATATATTTTATGGGAAAAATCCATATTACACGACAAGATAGTGAAATAAAATGAAAAAGATGAGTAGTGGGGAAGGGAGGAGGGAGAGGAAGAGGAGGGAGGATGTGCACAATGTATCGAAGTTAGTATAAATTGTATATATTTACATAGATGTTTTAATATCAGTTACTTTCGTGATAATATATTATGTTAAAGTACAGATGTATCAAAAATATATATAAAAAATGATTTAAAGAATTATTTAAAAATATATTATACATATATGAAGGAGAGTGACAATGATGAGTAGTGGGGCGAGTCGGAGAGAAAGAAGGGTAGAATTTAACTTGGCGTACAAATGATACGTGTCATTAGATTTAAGAAAATAATAAGGTAAAAAAGACAACAGTTCCCTTCTCTTCTTCTTCAGTAATACCCAACAGTTCCGAACTTACGTCTGATTTGACTAACAATAAGTCTAACTGAAACATGTACTTGAATACCTCATTATGTATGCCAAGATTTTTTATATATATATTAATTTCCATTTCATTATCTTGCAATAACAAAATGTATTACGTTAAAATAGACAATTTGATATAAGAATTCTATTAAAATTAATACTGATCTTTTGTGATTCAGTTTTGAAATATAAAAAACTGTTATTTGAATCTCTCACCTAGAACACTATATTTGATTTAAGATTGTGGAGCACATAAGAATTCTTTTGAAATTAATACTCATCTTTTGTGATTCATTTTTGAAATACAAGAAGCTGTTATTTCGATCTTTCACCTAGAAATTTGATTCAAGATTTTGAAGCACATGTGTGTGAGTTACAGTTTTCAATCACGTGTATCTTCATAAGTATACATTTTCAAAATATTATTCTAATTCATAATCAATATTGTGAGGAACGATTGTTCTGTTAATCAATTTCTTAATAACATTATACCAAAACACTTATTACGTTTATTAGTGTATTTGATTATCAGAACAATCACGATATTAATTATTAATTAGAATAATAATTTGTAAACGTATACTTATGAAAATATACGTGATTGAAAACTTGTTAACTTACACTCTAAAATCTTGAATCAAATATAGTGTTCTAGGTGAGGGATCAAACTATAATAGTTTTTTATATTATTATTGAAAGATAATGAAATGGAAATGAATACGTATATAAAAAATACTATTATACATATTACCATGAAAAATGACTCACATATTATTGAAGGTGCCAGATTCATCAAAGTAAACATACACCAACAGTTGCCAACTTTACGTCTGACTTGAATACCTCATTATGTATGCTAAGGTTTTTTACCATTTCATTATCTTCCAATAATAAAGATGTATTACGCTAAAGTAGACAAAATATGGTAAAACAATTTTATAAGAATTCTTTTAAAATTAATATTGATCTTTTGTGATTTATTTTTAAAATATAAAAAACTGTTATTTTGATCACATAGAACACTATATTTGATTCAAGATTTTGGAGTACATAAGAATTCTTTTGAATTAATACTGATCTTATGTGATTCATTTTTGAAATCTAAAAAACTGTTATTTCTATCTCTCACCTAGAACACTATATTTGATTCAAGAGTTTGGAGCACATGTGTGTGAGTTAACCAGTTTTCAATCACGTGTATCTTCATAAGCACACATTTACAAATTATTATTATAATTAGTAACTAATATTGTGAGGATTATACATTATTACCATGAAAAATGACTCATATACTATTGAAGGTGCCAGTTCAAAGTAAACATACATAAAATGTATATTCTTTTGTTGCATATATACGAAATAATAATGATTTAACATTATTATTATAAACATCTAGTGTGCATGTGTTGTTAAATCATTATTACGTATATATGCGACAAAAGGATATATATTTTATGAATGTTCACTTTGAACTGGCACCTTCAATGATATATCAGTTTGTTTTCTAACGTCGAAAGTGTCGATTGCATTGCATTACCTTCAGAATTTAATGTACTTTTATTATTGTAATGTACTACTGCGCTTGTCAACTATTTTGATACCACTCTTATTTAAGGCAACATTATTGTCGACAAGCTTTGCATTAGTCACATCCAAGATTATAGCACTGGCATCAAGAACTTTCAATGTACTCGGATCTAATGTCTTTATATTATTATCGTTTTATGGTATTTCCTCCTCCATCCAAATTGAACACCATTTTGATCAATTACTTCTAAATTATGTACCTGTAAAATATATAAATATTTAAATAATTTCAATTATTTTTTCTCTCTCAGAAATTACATTTATTAGCGTATTTGATTATTGATTATATGTAATAGATTTTATTGGTATAATGTTATTACGAAATTGATTATCAGAACAATCCTTCTTCATGATATTAATTATTAATTAGAATCATAATTTGTAAACGTATACTTATGAAGATATACGTGATTGAAAACTTGTTAACTTACACTCCAAAATCTTGAATCAAATATAGTGTTCTATGTGAGAGATCAAACTATAATAGTTTTTTGTATCATTATTGAAACATAAAGAAATGAAAATGAATATGTATATAAAAAATACAATTATACATATTACCATGAAAAATGACTCATATATTATTGAAGGTGCTATTTCAAAGTAAACATACATAAAG
This sequence comes from Cyphomyrmex costatus, assembly GCF_001594065.2. Classification (NCBI taxonomy): domain Eukaryota; kingdom Metazoa; phylum Arthropoda; class Insecta; order Hymenoptera; family Formicidae; genus Cyphomyrmex; species Cyphomyrmex costatus. The sequence goes on along the minus strand of NW_017275020.1, from coordinate 235,068 downwards.
TGTATATTCTTTTGCAGCATATATACGTAATAATAATGATTTAACATTACTATTGTAAACATGTAGTGTGCATGTGTTGTTAGATCATTATTACGTATATATGCAACAGAAGGATATACATTTTACGAATGTTCACTTTGAACTGGCACCTTCAATAATATACCAGTTTGTTTTCTAACGTCATAATTGTCGGTTGCATCATATTACCTTCAGAATTTAATGTACTTTTATTTAGGGCAACATTATCATCGACGAGCTTTGCATTAGTCACATCCAAGATTATAGCACTGGCATCAAGAACTTTCAATGTACTCAGATTTCTCTAATATCTTTACATTATTACCGTTATAGGTATTTCTTCCTCCCAATTGAATATCATTTTGATCAATTACATCTAAATTGTGTACCTGCAAAATATATAAATAATTTAAATAATTTCAATCATTTTTTTCAAAAATTACGTTTATTGGCGTATTTGATTATAGGTAATAGATTTTTTTGGTATAATGTTATTACGAAATTGATTATCAGAACAATCCTTCTTCACGATAATAATTATTAATTAGAATAATAATTTGTAAATGTATACTTATGAAGATATACATGATTGAAAACTACTTATAACTTACACTCCAAAATCTTGAATAAAATATAGTGTTCTAGGTGAGAAATTAAACAGTATATATATATATATAACAGTTTTTTAAAAATAAATCACAAAGATCAATATTAATTTTAAAAGAATTCTTATACCAAATTGTCTATTTTAACGTAATACATTTTATTATTGAAAGATAATGAAATGGTACATATTACCATGAAAAATAACTCATATATTATTGAAGGTGCCAGTTCAAAGTAAACATACTTAAAGTATATATTCTTTTGTTGCATATATACGTAATAATAATGATTTAACATTGCTATGTAAATTGTAATAAGGCTCAATAAATTTAAAACTAATGGAGAGAAACAGGGTTACGAGCCAATAAATTCTTTATAAACTTACTATTGTAAACAACTAGTGTACAAGTGTTGTTAAATCATTATTACGTATATATGCAACAAAAGGATATATGAATGTTCACTTTGAACTGGCACCTTCAATAATATATCAGTTACTTTCCATGTTAATATATTTCATTATTAGATAATTATTTAAAGTTTTAAAGATTTCAAGTACTAAAACCAAGTAATTTTATGTTTTGAGTAACTGTATCAAATAAGTTTTATCTTTATATTATTCTAAGAGAATTGATTCTTTGTGCTGTATTTTCAGGTTTATTGAAGGGAAAGTCCTGAAAAGAAAAGGCAAGCATATTTTAAAACCATACCTTTTTTCTTTTCAGACTTTTCCTATCAACAAGCACAAAGAATGAATTCTTATAATTATATAAGGAATAGAGAATACAAATTAAGGTATCTACCAAACAAATAAATAACAGATCTGGAGACACGGTAGTGTCTCGGTAAATAAGTAACCTAACCAAATACTGTAAAAAGAAAATAATTATATAGAAATTAATTTGTATTCTTACAGCGGAATTACAGCAGAGAATTTGTATAATAAAGCAGAAAATATCTAACCTCACTTACGTGTTCGTCTATTCTATGCCATCGATGTGATAGATTTCCTAACCTCAATCCTTTGTTATTGCCGAGGCTCTTTATCTGACTTTAACGATCGTACAGATCGCAGCGGTCGATATTTATTCTAACCTCACTTACGTGTTCGTCTATGCCATCGATGTGACAGATTTCCTATCCTCAATCTTAATAATCCGACTTTAACGATCGTACAGATCGCAGCGATCGATATTGTCGCGACCACATTTATCTCTTGCGCCAAAAATTCCAGAATGCATTTTCTCACTCCGTAGCTGGCAACAACGACGACGACGACGACGACGACGACGACGACGACGACGACGACGACGACGACGACGACGACGACGACGACGATTTTTACAAACAAACCCATTTCCTCGACGGCGAACACCTAGACACTTACTTCCTCGAAGGCGAACACTTAGACACTTTCTTCCTCGAAGGCGAACACGTAGACACCCACTTCCTCGACGGCGAACACCTAGACACTCACTTCCTCGAAGGCAAACACCTAGACACTCACTTCCTCGAAAACGAACACGTAGACACTTACTTCCTCGAAATCAAACACGTAGACACTTATATTTCCTCGACGACGAACATATTTCAATATTTCAATTTTAATATTTATATAATAACATATATATATTATATTATTAATAAATATTTTATATTATATTGAATAATATTTTATTTTTAATTATAAGATTAAAATCGCGCGCGCGTCATATGTGATACACCATGCAACACTGGTCTGCTGGTTAGATATAGATAGATAGAGTGAGATGATAGATAGAGTGAGATAACACATAAAGTCAAAGGCCCTCTATTATCGAAAAAACGAGATGGACATTTTCTCTGGTCGACGACGTTGACGACGACGTATCTTAAAAATTGAAACGTGAAAATTCACAGATCCGGACTTTGCGTCGCGATATCTCCGCTCGTAGGGCACGTAGAAAAAAAATGAAAGCACTTTTATTATACAATTTAAGTTTTTCCTGTCGATTGAGCGTATGTAGAACTTGATCGGTTCATCCGTTACTGAGATCTGATCATCTCGACCCCGAAATTTCTCCGTGTCGCGTAAAGGAGGCACGGCAGTGTCGCGCGCTTGGCTTAGCGCCGAGACACTACCGTGTCTCCAGATTTTGACAGAACCAAACTGTACGTATATGATAGCATACCAAACTGTACATATAACAAAATGGCGTCGAAAGAAAAAGAATATATTAGAGCTCGTTTTCCACAAATAATACATACTGATATAAGTTTTGAAAAAGTTCAAACACAACCAGATGGTACATGTTGTGGAATATATGCTGCGGCTTTTGCAACGGATGTAGTCTTAGGAAAAAATCCTTGCAAAGAAAAATATTCAAATGACGTTGAATCTATAAGACGTCACTTCTTTGCTATAGTACAAAGCCGTAAACTTTTGCCTTTTCCGAGACAATAAATATTCTTTGAATAATACTATATTAATTCAAAGAAAAAAATATTGATCTGTTGCCATATACGTATGTATATACGAAAGTAAAATTGTACACTAAAAAACGTTTGAAAAAATGTTACAAAAAGTGCGTAACTTAATTTGCTCATGTTATGAGCAAAGCACAAAATGGAGAAACGAAGATAAATTTTTGGTTGCGTTTCACGGGAATAGGCGATGGCTAGGGGCCCATTCTATATTGTCTAAATTAATAACATAATATAATTTAATGTTATATAATGTAGTCTTATTTAGAAAAGCTACTATGAATACTTATACATATGTATAAGTAAAAAAACAGAACATGCTTATATTTCGGTATTTTGTATTCTCAGTCGAAAAGTGAATCGAAAAAATATCTTTAAAAAATAAGACGGATACTTGTATACAGAATATTCGAGATCACCTGTATCCTTTTTTTATTTTCGCAAGATTTAATAAAAAACGAATCAAGGGATATTTCTCTTTATTGCGAAATACGCACACACACACACACGCGCGCGCGCACGCACGCAAGAGATGTAAATCCGACCAGGCAACCTCCACGCGGTACATCTTGGGTTATGCTAATGCCGGCGGTATTGTAACTTTAAAACTTCATATATCGGAAAGTACATGTACAGTATTTTGTTGCAACTATGCAAATCTGAAAATATATTTTATCGAATTTTATTCTTGCAAAGATAAAAGAGGTGCACAGAAATGCTGTCCTTCGACGCGCGGCGCTACACACTCGTACCGAGCGCATACGTACGTGTTACTGGGAGCGCGAAGGAGGCGTGGAGCGCGGAGGGAGAAAGTAGTGGGGCGTGCTCCGATATTCTATCCTTAGCGCATGGCGCACGATCGAGAGAGAAAGCGTAATTGGACGTGAGGCCTGCTCGCAGTGTCCTTTCGCTGTCTCACACATTTGTTACTAGTACGAGTGAGATACTCCGGTGTCTTTCGCTTGTCAATATTCATAATAATACTTTTATTACACACAAAATGTTGTAATTATGCATAAAAATTTTTAATATTGTAAAAAATTGTGCATAATTACAACATTACGTGTAATTTTGAGATTCATTGTAATAGCTTTTCATGCATTTGTAAACTTGCAGTGTACAAATAAAATCAATATTTTATCATAATATGTTCTTAGATTTAATTGTAAATTTATTTTTACAATTTTGCGATATAAAATATTAATTTCATTTGTAAACTGCAAATTTACAAATGCATGGAAAGCTATTACAATGAATCTCAAAATTACACGTAATGTTGTAATTATGCACAATTTTTTACAATATTAAAAATTTTTATGCATAATCAGGAGCCGCGGTAGCGTCTCCGGCCATGTTCAAAAACTGAGAGACGCTACAAGTCTCTTATCCCGAGCCAGCAAAGTCCATTTTTGGCAGATGCATAACTACTAAAATATAAAAAATTTTGAATCGGACGTCATATGTCCTGAAAGGTGGCATCGCCACGAGTAATTCGAGACAAAAAAATTTTAAATCGGTCAAGCCGTTCTGGAGATATAAGCGGTCGAAAAGTGGTGATTTTAATGAAAAATTAAGAAACGTCTCCTTCTCTGTGTGCCTGTCCGTCCGAATTTAAATATATCGTTATTTGACGGATAGTGAAATGTTACTTTTTAACATCCTCTTTTACCTTTCACTCGCACCTCCACCATCTTTGGCCCACCGGACCTCCTTCACTCGCCTCCCCCCTCCCCCGCCACCAACCTCCACCACCCCTCTCTTCCGCTGTAATTCACTCTTTTTCGTTATTACAACTTTTTGACATTCTCTCTCACCTTTCACTCGCACCTCCACCATCTTCAGCCCACCGGACATCTTCCACCCGCCCCTCCCCCTCCCCCTCTCTTTCGTGGTAATTCATTTTCTTCCGTTACTACAACTTTTTAACATCCTCTTTCACCTTTCACTCGCACCTCCACCATCTTCGATCCACCGGACCTCCTCCACCCGCCAACCACCTCCGCGGGCCTTCCCTTTCGCCGTATTTCACTCTTTCTCGTTTTACAACTTTTTAACATCCTCTCTCACCTTTCACTCGCACCTCCACCATCTTCAGCCCACCGGACTTCTTCCTCCTGCCCCTCCCTCTCCCCCACCACCCACCACCACCACCCTCTCTTTCGTCGTAATTCACTCTTTCTCGTTATTACAATTTTTTATCATTCTCTCTCACCTTCCACTTGCACCTCCACCATCTTCGACCTACTGGACCTTAAAATATTAATTAAAATAAGAACCCGACTGCTGACTGGTACGACGAATATTTAAAAAGAATAATTTTGAAAAATTATCATATATAATTGTAAAAAACTTTATTTAAAAAAATTTGTTTTAAATGAAGGTAATAAAGAAAATTGATGCGTTAATATCAGACGGTTAGTGAAAACAATCTTGGGGATTGTTTTGATGTGGAAGGGCGGATGCGCGCGAGTTTCATATCTCCCCCTCACTCGGCTCACCGATAAACCGAGCAGTCATCTTTTAAATACATATTAAATAAAATTATTGTTTTAAATACTCCCGACTGCTGACCGATATGACGTATATTTAAAACCATCGCAGTACTATCACGAGTTAAATTGTAATATATTACCACGAAAAGTAACTGATTATTAATTATATTAACGTCAATATTGGACTCTCGATAAACAAACAATCAAATATATTACAAAACAGGCAAGTGAGAGTAAATTTAAAAATCTATGCGGTTGACAATGCGTTAAAATATAAATATATTAAACAATCTCTTTCAAAAGATTACAAAATTACAAAATTCATACGTTTCGACTGAATTCCAGTCATCTTCAGTGAAATTAAATTGCAAAAAATTTTATACATATCCCAATCAACTCCATGCTAATACGCAAAAAAGCGATTATTAATTATTAAAGTTGCCAATACAAAGTGAACATACGTAAAGTGTATTCGAGTCATGGGACATTTCGACTGCCCGCGGAGCGGTGAGGGGGACAATGCAACATTTGGTTGATTTTCGAATCGCCTCCGTCTAGCTTTCGCTGTCCCTCTCACAACACCGCACCGCGCATAATATATTATCACGAAAAGTAACTGTTTTACATTTATTTAATAATATTGATTTATAATTACTGCGAAAAGTAATTGTTTTACATTTATTTAATAATTTTGTTTTATAATATGCAATCGCGTTAACGAAAAAAAAATATATATGTTGTTATAAAACTGATGTGTCAATATTAGACGGTTAGTGAAAGCAGCCTTGGAGATTGTTTTGATTCGAAAGGGCGAATGCGAGTCGCACGTCCCCCCTCGCCTGGCTCACCGATAAACCGTGCAGTCATTTAAATACATATTATTTTAAATACTAAACCGACTGCTGACCGATATGCCGTATATTTAAAACTATCGCAGATAGCATACTATCACGAATTAAATTGTTAATATATTACCACGAAAAGTAACTGATTATATTAATTAAAGTTGTCAGTACAAAGTGAACATACGTAAAGTGTACGTAACTTTTGGCCGATTTTTGAATCGCCTCCGCTTTCCGCTGTACCCCTCACTTCATATTAAATACATATTACATATTTGAAATATATATTTTAAATAATAAAATTATTTTAAATACTCCCGACTGTTGACTGGTATAAGAAACATAAAATAAGCTTTGAAAACTTATTTAAAATAAAAATTATCATTTTTATTAAATTAAACTTGATATACCTCCCAGGTCAAAAACTAATTGAGCTATACTAGTTGTTAGAAATATATATAAATTTATTATTAATAAAAAATTACATCGGTATATACGGAAAAGTTTCGACTTCACAGAGTCCTCAACAATCGCAACCGAATTCTTAAAAATTAATTAATTTTTTTCCCTTTTTATATTATTTTTTTAATTTCTTTAGTATATTGCGAAGAATATCACAAGTCGGCGTTTCGTCCCAACCTCCACTACTAGACTCATCAGTAAGGTAACGTAGTGGAAGCCTACCCCAGACCAGGGATGCCATTCCATAGACGGTTTACGACATCGCTACTAATGCCATCGGTTGGCCGCCTGGCACATCAGTTTGCACTCACACAAACAAAGCTCGTGTACGTGTGACTTTGGAGCAGGAGCGCGCCGACAATCGCGCTGTCCTTGTCTCTCTAACCGTTCGTCCTTGTTTGCCTTCGGCGCGCTGAGAGCGAACGAGACAGCGAGAGAATCTAAGAGAGAGAGAGATAATCCTTCTCGCCGACTCGCTGTTGCGTCATTCATACGCTGTTGCCGTAATTTCCGAATCAAGCGGCAAAGGACCGAAATGTTTTTTCGAGCGATCGGCGTATATCTATTATATCAAGAAGCATAGAGAACATTATATATATATATATATATATATA
>NW_017275020.1:225494-226772 GCF_001594065.2 Cyphomyrmex costatus | reverse complement strand
TATATATATATATATATATATATAATGTTCTCTATGCTTCTTGATATAATAGATATACGCCGATCGCTCGAAAAAACATTTCGGTCCTTTGCCGCTTGATTCGGAAATTACGGCAACAGCGTATGAATGACGCAACAGCGAGTCGGCGAGAAGGATTATCTCTCTCTCTCTTAGATTCTCTCGCTGTCTCGTTCGCTCTCAGCGCGCCGAAGGCAAACAAGGACGAACGGTTAGAGAGACAAGGACAGCGCGATTGTCGGCGCGCTCCTGCTCCAAAGTCACACGTACACGAGCTTTGTTTGTGTGAGTGCAAACTGATGTGCCAGGCGGCCAACCGATGGCATTAGTAGCGATGTCGTAAACCGTCTATGGAATGGCATCCCTGCCCCAGACGCCGGCGCAAATTATTAAATCAAGACTCTACACAAAGTAATATATGTATATTTCAACAATTTCGAGAATTTCGCGAACAACAATAAACATCTGATAGCGAGTCGACGTAGTAATACTCTTCGCAATATTTATGTAATATATATAATCACTCTCCCTCCAGCCCACCCACTTTAAGTCCCCCACCAAAATTGCGCGCGCCGAACTACAATCGGTCTTAAAACACAACTCTAATAATTCGAAAATAACGTCCCCTTAATTATTTTTCCCACGCGTTGTTAGACCAGCGTACAACACATTAAATTAAATTGATATCCGCTCAAATAAATTTCAAATTAAACTTGATATACCTCCCAGGTCAAAAACTAATTGAGCTATACTAGTTGTTAGAAATATATATAAATTTTTGAAATTGACCGAAATAGTAATTTTTAAACACTTTAACTTTAATTTCAAATATTTCAAATTACTGTTCAATGTATTTGTTGATTTTTTACACATTTCTAAAATTTTATTTTACAATTACTGTGGGCATGATCTAACAATGAATTTTCCACTACATAGTTTTCAATCCAAGAGCAATAATTTCATGGTAGAATCAACAGATATATTTCATATATCAAAAAAAGAGTATCAAAAGTATTAATGGATAATGATAATGATAATAGTAAAACAACTGGTCTTTCAAAACAAATTTCAATTAAAATAGGTGCAAAAGTTATGATAAGACGCAATATTGATGCCAGTTTGGGTCTTGTTAATGGCACAATTGCTACAGTTATTTCAATTATGCAGGATACTTCTACTAATTATGTAGAAAAGATTAAACTCCTTTTACCATCTGGTTTAGAATATTTTATTGAAAGAGTAAGTGTCAAGTTTCAAGTG
>NW_017275020.1:219705-225470 GCF_001594065.2 Cyphomyrmex costatus | reverse complement strand
TATTTCAAAAGAGCGTTATCGTAAAATTAAAGATGTGCCATGGACATTATCGAAAATAATAACTTCTGTACAACAGTCAGATCATACAGTTCAACGAAGTATTACTTGTTGGGTTATACATGGTTTCCAAAATACTGACAAAGTTTCATGTTATGCCAATGCTACATTACAATGTTTATTTAATTTAAATATTATTAAACAATTATTTAATTCTGTTAACCTAGATGTTTTAAGTATATTAGTGCATCGATATGAAAACGGAATACATAATTTGAGTACCTACGCAGTACGAGAATGTTTAGGGGAGTATTTTTCAACTGGTATTAAACGAGATACATTTGATTTTCTTGTAGCTCTTTGTATTAAATATGATTTGATAAAAAATTTGGTAGAATGTCAAATTCTTTCTACTTATCGATGCATATCATGTGGTGATACCAAAGTTACTACTAATAATCATTTTATTCTTTCAATTTCTATTAACAATTTGAACAACAAAAGTTTAGACCTTAATGATTTACTAAATACTTCATTTTCACATTGGTTTAAATTAAATGATAAAATATGTGAATCTTGTGGAGGAAATGATATATTACTTAAAAATAAAGTAACATTGACAAAACAGATAATTGTTATTCATTTAATTTCATTTACATCACAAAATAGAACATTAGTGAAGATACCACATAAAATTAATTTATGTGCTCTTCCGACAAGTAAAATACTAATAGCTCAACAGACGTATAAAATTAATAATGCTATATTTCATCATGGTTCATGTATAGAAAACGGTCATTTTGTAAGTATGTGTAGAGAAAGTTCATTTAATATTTGGATTGAGATTGATGACACGCAAGTTTCAAAAAAGCAATGGCCTAGAGGTGCTAAAAACATTTATTTATTGTTAGTAAAAAATGAGTAACGCTCCGTTAATGCGAGAAAGATTTATTAAACAAATGAAACCAACAGACACGAAAAATGCCTCGTGCTCTAAGAAAATAATATAATAATAATATAAGGCACAGAGATCCGCGAATACAAAAGTAAGCCCGCCTAGCGGCGAGAAGATAGACTGAATACAAAAACTCATGTCGATAATTAATAGATCCACGAGTGCGATATGTCGATAATCCGCCTGCCAATAAGTATAATGATCGGACAAGCAACTACTCATCAATCCCCCACTTTGCGATGTCCAATCCCATGATATTCAGGCAACGATTATGCGCAATCCGTTTCAGTCCCTTGGTGAGCATATCTGCAGGATTTTCGTTGGATGACACGTATGATAGTTCCAGCAGCCCGTCCTCCACCTTTTCCCTCACGATGTGGTAGGAGATGTCGATGTGTTTTGTTCTGTTTTTCTCCACCCTATTCTTGGAAAAGTCTATGGCTGCTCGATTATCACAAAATATTTGATAACCTGTAAAGAAAACAGATAGTTCAAGTTCTGATAAAAACATGTCCAACCACATGATTTCCTTGATTCCGGTTGATAAAGGCACATATTCCGCTTCCATCGTGGAAGTTGATATGCCAGCCTGCTTCGTCGATCGCCAGTTGATGAGATTTCCTCCCAGCATAACCACGACTCCAGTGTATGAATGTCGGTCATCTTGATCTCCCGCCCAGTCGGCGTCGCAGTAGACTTGAATTCGTTGCTCGTTCCCAGCTCTGTATGTTAAACCAAAGTTCTTTGTCTTGCTCAAGTATCGCAGAACGTGTTTTGTTTGATTCCAATGGAGTCTTCCAGGGTTGGAATTATATTGCGATAATTTTGAAATAGCGAAAGCAATGTCCGGCCTTGTGTTCTGCGCTAAGTACATCAACGACCCAACTAACTCTCGATATGGTACGTGTGACATTTTCTCCTTCTCATCAGGTGTTTCGGGACAATCTCCCTTGCTCATTTTTATTCCTGGATCTAACGGCGTTGTCACCGGTCTACTCTCTTGCATACCATATTTCTCAAGCAAAGTCTCGATGTAGTTCTTTTGCGTTAAATGTACTGTACCAGGTTGCTTCTGGTCAAGTTTCACTCCCAACGCGAAGTGTATCTCTCCTAAATCCTTGACTTCATATTTTCTCGCTATAGTCTTAACCATTTCTGTGATCAAATCCGACTCTCGTGAGAACAGAAAGATATCGTCTACATACACTATTGCTATTAGCCAATGTCCCTTACGATATGTACAACTTGAAGATTTGAGCCTTTTAAAACCTATTTCTATTAGGAAGGTGTCCAGTTCTTCATTCCAGTTTCTCCCTGATTGTTTCAGTCCATAGAGGGGACGCAATAGCCTTGCCACGTTTCCCTTTCCTGCGTTCGTGAAAGGCGGCAATTCCATATATATTTCTTCTTGTAGATTTCCGTACAAGTATGCGTTTTTCACATCAATGTGTCTGGTGTACCACTGATACTCTATTGATAAAGCCAATAATAGTCTAATTACTGAGAAATTCGCCACAGGCGAATACGTTTCGCTGTAGTCAGCTCCCTTTTCTTGCGTGAAGCCACGTGCTACTAATCTAGCTTTGTATCTCGTGATCTCGCCATCGGCGTCTGTTTTCACCTTGAAGACCCACTTGCACCCTATACATTTCTTTCCTTCGGGCAATGGAGTAACCTTCCAAATTTTCCTTTGCATTAAGCTATCCACTTCTTCTTTAATGGCGCATCTCCATTGTTTAGATTGCGGCGATGCCAATGCTTCATCGATATCTTGCGGCTCCCTAACTTCCATCAGGTTCACCTCCACGTCGCTTGCTTCTGTTGATGCTTCTTCTTCTTCTTCTTCACATATTCGTATGATTTCTTTAGGTTTCCCTTTTCTTCCATACGGGTTACGGATATTCTTCTTGGGCCTGCCCTTTCTCGGAGTTTCGGTCGGACTTTGATCCCCCACTATCTCTCTTTCTGAAGTATCCTCTATCTCTGCATCAGTCCTCTTTGGCGATTTCGGTGAGCATTTCTTCACTGCATCACTCATCGTCTTTTGGATATGCTCCATTTCTTCAGTCATCGAGTCATCTGCGTCATCCGACCAAACTTCATTATGTCTGAACCTCTGTGGCACTTCTTTATATATCCACTCATGCCCTATTTTATCTTCTGCGAATTTTACGTGTTTCGTTACGATAACATCTCCTTTCTGCGGACACCGCAGTCTGTATCCTCTCGTTTGTGTGGCGTATCCGACGAATATGCATTCTGCAGCTTTATCATCCAATTTTCTTCGTCCTTGTTCTGGTAATCGTGCATAGGCTAAGCAGCCATAAACCTTTAAGTGACGTACGCTCGGAATTTTTTCGGTTCAAACTGTAAAAGGAATTTGATCGCGAATTGTCGAATGACACACTCTGTTCCTAATATACGCTGCTGTAGTGACTGCTTCGGCCCAGAATCTTTGAGGTAAACGTGCCGATTTGAGCATTGATCTCGTCAAATCCAGTAGGCTTCTGTTGATTCTCTCGGCCACTCCGTTCATCTGTGGCGTCTCAACGTTCGATCTTTCATGTTTAATGCCTGCGGACTTGAAGTATTCTGATAATTCTTTGTTACAAAATTCTAACCCATTATCTGTTCGGAATCTCTTTACTTTCTTATCCTTTTCGCGTTCTATTCTAGTGATATAAGCTTTTACACAGTTTTTGACTTCTTCTTTAGAACTTATACACATGACTGTAACGTTTCGCGAAAAATCATCTGTGAATGTAAGAAAATATTTATTACCGCCTATTGATTTCACGGGCATAGGGCCACACAAATTCGAATGGATTAACTCGCACGTTTCTTTTGACTGTCTTGACTTCAGAGAGGAGCACGCGGTCTTAGTCGCTTTACCTATACAGCATGCTTTGCATGTGTGCTTATCCATTTTCGCGTCATCCAATCCGATGACACGGTCTGCATCCGCCATTTTCTTGATTGTGCTATTACTGACGTGGTAGAATCTATGGTGCCACAAATCAATCTCTAAGACGTTAGATTCCTTCTTAAGCTCTTGTGGTACATCGTGGTCCAATTCGACACCTAGTACATACAAATCATTTCGCCTATACGCTTCGCACACAACTCGTTTGGTAACGGCATTTCTAATTTTTACTTTACCGTCTCGTATCAACAATTCTTTTCCTTTTTTTTCCATCTGTGAGACCGACATCAAATTCTTTCTGACGTTAGGAACATAATAAACATCTCGCAGGACTAAGTTTCTCTCTACATTTGCAACGGTCGTTTTTAGAAATATATCGCCCATACCTTTTGCTCGTAGAGTCGCTCCGTTGTGTTTGTTCGGATCTGCCGCAGTATTAATTACCTCGGAATCTATTTCTCGAAAATTTGTGAACCATTCTCGTCGCTTACACACGTGATGCGTGCTTCCACTATCCAAAATCCATGTATCTTCGACGTCGACGTTATACAGGGACATGAGGAGCGCATCGTATTCCTTCTTCTGTTTAGCACCTGGTTTCTTGTGAGATCCATCCTTTAACCGACAATCTCTCGAAATGTGGCCAACTTTCCTGCAATTGAAACAAGTAAACGACTTATACTTTTCGTTACCTGCCGCTTTTGTCTTTTTATCATCGATCCTTTTATTCGTCGCCAATGCCTCTTTTGATGAATCTGATTTGATGTCGAGCCTGGACTGACGTCTATTGTATTCCGCTAATAGAACTCTTTTCACTTCCGCCGATGTAAATTTGTCGTCCGGTAAACTCGCTAGAGCCATATTTAAGTTTTCATAGCTGTCTGGAAGTCCGGCTAGTATCGCATATGCAAGGTCTTCATCCTTTACTTCGGCACCTGCATCTCTGAGGTTAGCGGCGGCAACTTTCGCTCTTGCAACGTACGCGGACATGTGCTCATCGCCTTTCATTTGTAGGTGATAGAATGCCTTCTTTAATTGCATAATTCTTACTCTTGATTTGGGCTCGTGAATCTGTTCAAGCGTTCGCCATGCTTCGTACGCGCTTTTACAATCTTCTATGTGTACCTGTTGATCTATTTCTAAACTCAAGCCTATAGTTGCCAACGCCTTGTCGTCGTTAGTTTGATGCAACTTTCTGTCGACTGTAGTGGCTGTATCGCTCAGCTCAATGTTACCGAGTGCATAATCAAGTAGTCCCTTACCTTTTAGGAGCCACTTTATTTCGGTTTTCCATGTCCGATAATTTCTGTCGGACAGCTTCTCGACTAAGCTCTCATTTCTATTGTCAGTATAACTCAGCTTTCTCGATGCTGCTTCTAGAATTTCGAGAGCCTTTCTCACCTGTATTTTTACACTTCTGAACGTCCTGGGCCCATAACCATTTGTTAGTAAAAAATGAGTAACGCTCCGTTAATGCGAGAAAGATTTATTAAACAAATGAAACCAACAGACACGAAAAATGCCTCGTGCTCTAAAAAAATAATATAATAATAATATAAGGCACAGAGATCCGCGAATACAAAAGTAAACCCGCCTAGCGGCGAGAAGATAGACTGAATACAAAAACTCATGTCGATAATTAATAGATCCACGAGTGCGATATGTCGATAATCCGCCTGCCAATAAGTATAATGATCGGACAAGCAACTACTCATCATTTATTATTCTTAGAAAAAGTTGGTAATAAATAATATATATCTAGCAATACGTTAAAAAATTATCTTTAAAGACCCTTAATTACCTTAAATTTTTAACTTTTAAATACCTTTATTACCTTTAATTTCGTTTAAATTATTAATCATATATTATTTACATATATACATATATATA
>NW_017275020.1:218212-219417 GCF_001594065.2 Cyphomyrmex costatus | reverse complement strand
ATATATCAACAAAATTACCTTTTTAAAAAAAGGAAAAAAAGGCGCCAAGTGTGCGTGTTAGCCTCACAAAATAAAATGAAATCTTTTTAAATTGCGCCAATTGTGAAAGGAATATATTTTAACAATATATATAACATATATTTTATTTCAAAAAGTAAAAGTACAAAAAACTTGGCGCTGCTAGACCTCAAAATATACAATAAAATAAGATGGTTATTAAATAATTCCGAGAGAGAGAGAGAGAGAGAGAGAGAGAGGGAAAATGAAAATATTTAAAAAAAAATGCGGTATTAAGATGCAGACTAATTAAGAGACACAGTGGCCCGTATTCAGAACGCGCTTACAACGATGTTAACGTTTTAACATCCTATCGTTTTCGTTACGCATACTATAGAATTGTAGAGATAAAAACGTGCTTTTACCAATAAAAACGCGTTCTGAATACGGACTAATATTATATATATAGTATCTCGTGTCAAGTAAACGCACAGCGTGAAATTGTGAAATTTTGTATAGAATAAGTATAAATAAATAATGTACAAAAAAATCAAGGATATAGGATTTGGTATTCATTCACTTATTATATTTTGAGGTCTAGCAGCGCCAAGTTTTTTGTACTTTTACTTTTTGAAATAAAATATATGTTATATATATTGTTAAAATATATTCCTTTCACAATTGGCGCAATTTAAAAAGATTTCATTTTATTTTGTGAGGCTAACACGTACACTTGGCGCCTTTTTTTCCTTTTTTTAAAAAGGTAATTTTGTTGATATATTTATACAATTTATACTAACTTCGATACATTGCATCCTCCTTTCTTTTATTTCACTATCTTGTCATATAATATGGATTTTTCCCATAAAATATATCGTTTAATTAACTAGTCTTTAAAAATTCTATCTCTAAAGATCTAAGAGGTACCATCCTTATACACTTATTTAATTCTAATGACATGTATCTTTTGTATGTATATACCATATAAACTTACCTTTTTAAAAAAAAGGTAGAAAAAAGCACTAAGAGTGGGTGCTGCTGGACAAAAAACCATTTGGGCCAGTTTCATCAACGTCAATTACTTAATCGACTGTGAAACTGACCAATCACATTTGCTGTTTAGTAGAACCATCTTTAAAAACCTACGTGATATTATCCTTATTTAATTAATTCTAATGACATGTATCATTTGTATAAAAGATTTGATA
>NW_017275020.1:212359-216920 GCF_001594065.2 Cyphomyrmex costatus | reverse complement strand
ACAACCACGAACATTCTGGTCCTTCGAGCCGGATTCGTGGCGGATAAACAACAAGGGACATTGTGACTCTTCGCTCACTTTCGTGAACGTAAGTGACGTGGCACATTGCCAGATTTCCGTTTCGAGTTACGGAAACCTCTCAAAATCATAATAGAAGAATTACTATCGCAGCAGCGATTAGCTATGCGCTCTGTCACACGCGCATTGGAAAACTTTAAGAAGATCGGCCGTGCAAATCACACGTACGGCATAGTTCGGAATCGCCTTCAAACTCTCAAGGAGACTTACGCTCGATGCGAGCTCCTGCACGCACAACTGCTCAAAGTCGCCACCAAGGAACAAAAGGATACCGAGAAATACTTCAAGGAGGATGTCTACATCGAATTGGAGGACGCCTATCTCGCAGCATCGGACTACATCTCCGACGCCCTCGCCTCTCTCGAAGCAGATCAAGCGCCATCAAGTCCAGGGTTATCCGTGAGTCAATCACAGAAATCCGAAAAAACTCTTACATTACCGCGCATTAATTTGCCGAAATTCTCCGGCGATTTACGGGAATGGGAAACGTTTCGCGATCAATTCCGCTCCATGATTATCGATCATGCCGAGTTGTCGAATGTTACGCGCTTGCAATACCTTTATTCATGTTTAAAGGACGAAGCACGCGACGCGTTGCGTAATCTCCCTTTGACCGAAGCTAATTTTAAAATCGCGTGGAATGTACTGCTCGCGCGTTACGATGATAAACGTCGATTAGTGTCGGAACATATTCATACGCTTCATACGCTACCGGCCGTTAATACCGATTCCGCGCAGGATCTTATGTCGCTTCGAGATAAAGCTAATATGTCAATTCAAGCGTTAAAAAATCTCGGTCGTCCAGTTGAGTGGTGGGACGATTTGCTCGTCTATCTAGTCGTGCAAAAATTAAATAAAGCCACGCGTAAAGCATGGGAATTACATTTAGGCGATAAAACGGAATATCCGTCGTATACGGATCTTCATAACTTTCTCGCATCGCGAATTCGAGCGTTCGAGAATATTCCAACGACCAGTACGGTCAAAACAAAACCGAGCAAGTCGTCCGTGCAAAGTCACACGACGACCGCTACCGGAGCTCATTGTCCGCTTTGTAAACAAGATCATCTCTTGTCAGTATGTCCTGATTTCAAGAAGAAACAGGTTAACGAGCGTCGCGATCTTATTGTCAAATTTAAACGATGTCTCAACTGTTTAAGCGCTCGACATTTCGCGAACACATGTCCGAGTAAACATAACTGTCGTCAATGCCAACAAAGGCATCATACGATGCTTCACGAAGCGACGACATCAAGCGCGACCGAGAATTCCCTTGAATCCAACGAAACGAATACGTCAAATGAAAACAACGTCGTTTCACATTTAATTACGAAAACAACATTTGACAAATCTCGTGTTCTATTAGCTACCGCGCGGATTCAGGTGTGTTCTTCGTCTGGTCGCACAGATGTCATACGCGCATTGTTAGATCAAGGATCTGTCACTAGTTTAATTAGTGAAAATCTCGCTCAACGGCTACGGTTATCGCGAACACGCGTTGCTGTCTCGGTTACCGGAATCGGTGAAACGCAATCCGTCGCACGACATGCTGCTCTTATTTCGGTATCATCTAAGACCGGCAAGGGTCCGTCATACTCAACGACCGCAATTATTATGCGCTCTCTGACTAAATACACGCCGCCTAAAATAGCATATCAAATCTCTCTCGCTCATTTAAGCGGCCTGCCATGGGCTGATCCGCAGCCCTCAAGTGCCGATCCGATCGAAATGATCATCGGCGCTGATCTATACGGTGCTGTTCTGTTACCGGGCCTGTGCTCAGGTTCCTCTAATCAGCCAACAGCTCAGAATTCCATTTTCGGCTGGATCATGTCTGGTCCGATTTCGACGAGTTCGTCTTCAAACATGTCTAACGTGACAGTTAATCATACCACGTTGCACGACAATCTCGATGACGAAATTCGTCAGTTCTGGGAAGTCGAAGAACTTCCGCAAGTATCATACCTCACTCCTGAGGAACAACGTTGTGAGGAACATTTCCGAGCAACTCATTCTCGTGACTCGAATGGACGGTACGTCGTACGGCTACCGTTCAAAGCCAATCCTCCGATTGCAATAGGCGAATCTCGTCACATCGCCTCATCACTTCTTTCACGGCTTGAAGGCCGTCTTCAAAATAAAAGGGATATCGCATCCGAATATCGAGAGTTCCTACTGGAATACGAAAATCTCGGTCATATGAAGAAAGTAGACGAACCCGTCTCTGCTTCACAATCAGTTTACATCCCGCATCATGCGGTGATTCGCGAGCATAGCAGCACCACGCGGTTGCGCGTCGTGTTCAATGCATCTCAGTCGACATCGAACGGCTCTTCACTTAACGATCATCTCATGATCGGTCCTAAGTTACAAACCGACCTTCGTTCGGTAATTCTTCGATGGCGACAACATCGTTATGTTTTCACTGCCGATATCGCAAAAATGTATAGGCAGATTCAAGTCGATCCGCGCGATCAAGACTATCAGCGCATCTTATGGCGCTCTTCATCATCCGAAGCGGTGCAAGACTACCGCTTGCTTACTGTTACTTACGGTATGGCGTGTGCTCCATACCTCGCTCTTCGCACGATTCAGCAATTGACGCAAGACGAAGGCGCTCAATTTCCTCTTGCTCAATCAGTTTTACGCAATCAAATCTATGTAGATGATTGCATCTTCGGCGCGGATGACAAGCCGCTTGCAAGGCAAATCCGCAATCAATTAATTTCATTGTTACAAAAAGGTGGATTCCTCCTCCGTAAGTGGGCAAGCAACTGCCCTACGTTACTCAACGACCTACCGGTCAATGAAAAGAGTCTCAGTCAAGGCAAAATTCTGCAAAGCGACGAAAGTTTCAAAGTCTTAGGCGTCACGTGGCTCCCTGCAACCGATACATTTCAATTCTCAGTCGAAGTTACCACGTCGATCCCAGATTCTAAACGGAAAATTCTGTCTACTATAGCAAAATTATTTGACCCGCTCGGGTGGCTTGCTCCGGTCATAATTACTGCAAAAATTATCATGCAACAATTGTGGGCTACTAAGTGTTCGTGGGATGATCCAATTCCACCCCCTCTCATGCAAAAATGGCACAATTATCACACGCAGCTAATTAAACTGCGTAATATCTCTTTGCCACGATGGACTGCCTTCGGTTCCGACACAAGTCACTGTGAGCTTCACGGCTTCGCTGACGCATCGTCCGTCGCATACGCCGCTGTCATATATCTTAAAGTGATCTCGCTCATGGGATCAGTTACTGTTTCGCTATTAATAGCAAAATCAAAAGTCGCGCCTCTTAAGCCCTTGACAATTCCAAGACTCGAACTATGCGCTGCTGCGCTTTTAGCACGAACAATGTCGTTTGCCAGAACGACATTAGAACTTTCGACAATTCCATGTCATTGCTGGACGGATTCAACCGTCACTCTCGCTTGGCTACGCCAATCTCCATCTCGATGGAAAACGTTTGTCGCGCATCGAGTGCACGATGTGCAAACTCTAATACCTGATGCCACGTGGCATCATGTTCCGACTCATCAGAATCCCGCGGATCTAGCATCACGCGGAGTTACCGCTTCCTCGTTCGCGGAGAGCTCACTGTGGTGGCAAGGCCCCGAGTGGCTCAAGCTTCCTTCAAGTATGTGGCCGAATGAATCTCGGCAAGATCACGACACCTCGCTCGAAAAACGTTCGACCCTCGTCGTACAAACTCTCGATATCGAATCTCAATGGGACTTAGCTTCCCGCTATTCTTCATGGCCGAAGCTTCTTCGCATAACGGCCTATCTAATCCGCTTTATTAATAAGCTTCGAAATCGTATATACAAAAAGCGGTCGTCAAACGACGAATCCGATTCTATTCCATCTGATATAATTTCGGTGGACGAATACAAACACGCGCGACTATTTTGGTTACGCGTCATTCAACAAAATCTTTTTCTCGATGATGTGCGTCGATTCAAAAATTCGAAACCCGTAGCGAAAACTAGCAAACTGATCTCACTTAATCCAATCTTGGATGACGATGATTTAATTCGCGTAGGCGGTCGATTACGAAAATCCGACCTTTCATATAACGCTAAATATCCTCTCATTCTAGCAGCACATCCACTCGTTACGTTGATAATTCAACACTCTCATCTGCGTTCGCTCCACGCGGGCACGCAACTAACATTATGTGTTTTACGCGAAGAATTTTGGATTCTTCGCGCTCGACAAACTGTGCGATCCGTCTTGTATCGTTGCATTACTTGCACGCGCGAAAAGGCGGTTATCCCCAGTGAACTCATGGGCGATCTCCCAGCAATGCGCATCCGACAAGTCGATCGCTCATTCTTACATTGTGGGCTTGACTATGCCGGGCCCGTTCCTGTCAGATTAAATTCAGGCCGTGGATACAAATCTCAGAAGGCCTACATTGCCGTATTCGTCTGTATGACGACGCGCGCAATACATCTCGATTTAGTCAGCGATTATACTA
>NW_017275020.1:209002-209685 GCF_001594065.2 Cyphomyrmex costatus | reverse complement strand
CATACGCAAATTCGCAAAATTGTTCCTCTCTCACGATCCGTTCAACTCAATCCGATTACCTCCTGAGACAGGCACCAAAATCTGATTAAGCTAGGGAGTTTTTTGAAATGCACCAACTGAGTAACACTGTTCGATCGGATTGGAAATCCGACCATTTGTCGTAAACACCCAGTCAAGAGGACTAGAACCAGGAGAGTAAACTCGGTCAAATATCGGTAGTGGGGGTAGGCCAAAAAGTGATGACGGATAACTTCCCCCACTCTTGCGCTTCATTAGTCCTCTCTGTCGCTCTGATAGTCGTTTTCAATTCGTGACTGCGCATGTCAAACAAACCTTGTTTCTGTTTAATTGAATTTTGGACTCAAGAAGACTAAAAATCATACATATTTCAATATATGTTATTCCAACGACGACGGAAATATTAATAATATTCTGTAAATAAAAAAAAATTACTGTAATCATACTCCAAAATTTGTATACAATACAGAATTTACCTATAAACAAGTTATTTGGAGACGCGGTAGCGTCTCCGGCCATGTTCAAAAAAACTGTGAACGCTACAAGTCTCTTATCCCGAGCGACCAAAGTCCATTTTTGGGAGGTGCATAACTATTAAAATATAAAAAATTTTGAATCGAACGTCATATGTCCTGAAAGGCGGCATCGCCACGACTAATTTGAGC
>NW_017275020.1:199820-201552 GCF_001594065.2 Cyphomyrmex costatus | reverse complement strand
AACTGGCAGATTTAGTAATATATCAGTTACTTTTCGTGGTAATATATTATATTAGATAATATCATTTAAAGTATTAAAGGTTTAAATTATTAGGTTACATTATTAGATAATCATTTTAATTTAGAAAAGTACAAATTTTTGGGGATAATTTTCAAAGGTTGAAATTTATTGGGTTTTCTATTTTGTGGTATTCTTTTGTTCCAGACATGATACCGCTAATGTCATCACCCAGATTAGCGGGGTATTGGATGTCATAAATGAATCTATAAAGAAAACAGAGGCGGATGTTAGAAGAATTGGTCGAAGAAATGGTAGGAGACTAAGGAGGAGGAGGAGGAGGAATGATGGCGATGACGATGAAATTGTCATTGTCATGGAAGAATGAGGTGACCCTGAGCAGGAGGATTGGAACTATAAGTACATTTATATTCATACTAATATTTTGATAAAACCATCTATACCGCATATTAATGTATGTCTTTTGTTTAATTTTCAGAAATTACAGACTTCATTATTTTTATTATTATTATTATCATTATCATTATTATATTATACACTGCGCAACAAAATTAACGCAACACTGTTTCACTATGCAAAAATAGGCAAACTTCAAGATAGCATAACTTCGTCAAAAATCATCGTATCGAGATGTTTAAAAAAGCATTTTACAGCTTGAAACCTCTACTTTTCAGATCGTTACTTGAAAAAGTGGTCACACGGAAATTTTATGAAGTTACACATACATAAATGAAGATATATCAGATCTCAAAATTTTTTATGAAATTTGAATGTTCCACGGGGCGGACTAAAAATTGTACGCTAATTCGATTTACATCATTCGATAAAGCGAATCTTTACCTTTAATTTGTTTTTTTACGAAGCTCTGTACGATTTTTTTTCACCGAGTTATTCAACGTTGAAGCAAAAATGACTCTTTTGCTTCAACGTTGAATAACTCGGTGAAAAAAAACCGTACGGAGTTTTATAAAAAAACAAATTAAAGGTAAAGATTCGCTCTTTCGAATGATGTAAACCACATTTGTGCACAATTTTTATTTCGTGCGGTGGAACTTCTCAAACTTCGTAAAAAATTAGGTTGACGCACTTTTATTTATGTTTATGTAACTTTACGAAATATCAGTAAAATCGTTTTTTCAAGTACCGATCTGAAAAGTAGAGATTTTAAGCTTTAAAATGCTTTTTTAAACATCTCGATACGATGATTTTTGACGAAGTTATTTTATCTTGAAGTTTGCATGCAACTATTGAACAAAATTAAAGACACTTAAAATCATCATTAAAAAGAACCAAATTCAAATTTCATATATCTCCGTGAAGAATGGTTGCAAAGCGATGTACGAAAAAACTTTTTAAAGCCATAACAAAGTTCTTTAATTGTAAATACAGTTTAACATTTTCTGTTTAAAATTTTTTATCATTGTGCTACAATTTTTTTCCCTCACACGCACGCACGCACACGAGGTGTAAGTCCGATCGTGTAACCTCCCTATGGTACACCTCGGGTAATGCTAATACCGGCGTCAAAATTTTTAGAAATTTTCAGAGAAAAGACTACATAATGCATTACTCACTTCAAATCACTCAGGGAAAAAAATTGTAGCACAATGATAAAAAATTTTAAACAGAAAATGTTAAACTGTATTTGCAATTAAAGAACTTTGTTATGGCTTTAAAAAATTTTTTCGTACATCGCTTTGCAACCATTCTTCAC
>NW_017275020.1:197386-199156 GCF_001594065.2 Cyphomyrmex costatus | reverse complement strand
ATTATATTTTGTATGCATATAGATGACATGTTTCAACTCCTGTATTGAGTTTTCTTCAGATGTAATAATGTCTGTGATATCGCTGTTACAAATATTAATTCGCTTTCTTGTCGTGTGTTTGTCGATGAGTAACCCGAGAGAACGAATATGCTGACAATAGATTGACGGATCGAATGTTTGTAAATTCAATATTCTATAAAGACCATTATATTCAATTATAATAAATAGGTATTCAAAACATTCTCTCGTTGAAATTTAACTCACCCTTACATTACTCGTGACGTGTGTCTTAAATGTTAAATCTGAACTGTGTGGTTATCACTTCAATGACAAATTAATGTGATACATTCCTAGTCAACAGTTAGTCCTGACAAATCTCAATAAAAAAATTTTTTATGCATCCACATCATGTCATCAGTGATGTACAAATTATTAACACATTCTTTAGAAATTAATTTCTTACTAACTATAACGATTGCGAACTACACGTATCGAGTTTCTAATAACGACTGACGATATTCAAGTGCTAATGTTTTCTTTAAAAAATTCTTTTGATACTGCAAAGTCATATGTTGTTTATAATCGTTACATATCCCTCATGGAGGTTTTCTGTATCTGTTTGAAGATTTAAATATGAAAGATAAATATGAAAGATAAATTATGATAACTCGTATGATTTATTAAAATCAACAGAAAGTGTAAAGCCATTCGTAATGAAACTTATAATTTAAACTTTCAAGTATATTAAAACTTCTGAATATAATTAGATTTTGTATGCATACATGACATGTTTCGACTCCTGTATTGAGTCTTCTTCAGATGTAATAATGTCCGTGATATCCCTGTTACAATATTAATTCGTTTTCTTGTCGTGTGTTTGTTGATGAGTAACCCTCCGAGAGAACGAATATGCTGACAATAGATTGACGGATCGAATGTTTGTAAATTCGATATTCTAATAAAGAACATTATATTCAATTATAATAAATAGATATTCAAACATTCTCTCGTTGAAATTTAACTCACCCTTACATTACTCATGACGTGTGTCTTAATTTTAAATTCTAAACTGTGTGGTTATCACTTCGATGACAAATTAATGTGATACATTCTTAATCAACAGTTAGTCCTGACAATCTCAATAAAAAAATTTTTTTACGCATCCACATCATGTCATCAGTGTGATGTACAAATTATTAACACATTATTTAGAATTTCTTACTAACTATAACGATTGCGAACTACACGAATCGAGTTTCTAATAACGACTGACAATATTCAATTGTTAATGTTTTTTTAAAAAATTCTTTTGATACTGCAAAGTCATATGTTGTTTATAATCGTTACATATCCTTCATGGAGGTTTTCAGTATCTGTTTGAAGATTTAAACTATTGTTTTGTCTCTTGATATTTACCATCTCAGAAACTATTCTTTTACCATAACAAGGTTCTTCATCTAATATTTTTACATTGTCCCATTGGAATTCATGATTAAATTCTAATCTATGGTCCGTTATGACAGATCGAGTAGAAGTGTGTGTGTTGTGTGTGTGTGTGTGTGTGTGTGTGTTTGTGTGTTTGTGTTGTGTGTTGTTCCATCTAATATGGTTTTTTAATTTAATTTAATTTAATTATATTCAGAAGTTTTAATATACATGAAAATTTAAATTGTAAGTTTCGTTGACTCTCAGATTTGCCTTGTTATCATCCTCTATTGTTTTAACATCGAGAGATTTGTTTATATTTTAATTATATATTATTATTATTAT
>NW_017275020.1:196572-197339 GCF_001594065.2 Cyphomyrmex costatus | reverse complement strand
ATATTATTAAATTATTATTATATTATTATTATTTATTATTATATTATGTTATTATTATTATTATTATTGTGATGCATAAGAAGAAGATGACATGAAAGAGACGGCGAGTATACATGGTAAGTATACACGGTAAGTATAGCGCGACGGCGCACATACGGACGAATCGCGAATCTGGGGCGACAAAAAAAAATATTTACTTTTATCGATTTTAATGAAACATGGTATCTAAGGGTTTTTGGGGTTGTTGATTACGAATCTGCCATTAAATTTTTAAAATTCAAAATGGCGGCTCCAGTATGGCGGACGATTTGGAAAGAAAATTATAGACTTTAATGAAACTTAGTATTTAAAGATTTTTGGGGCCGCGAATTACGAATCTGACGGATTACGAATCTGAATTAGATTTTTAAAAATTCAAAATGGCGGATCCAATACGGCGCGGACGATTTGGAAAGAATATTATGGATTGTATCGAAACTTGATATCTGGAGGTTTTTGAGGCCACTGCACTGGTTACGAATCCGACATTAGATTTTCAAAATTCAAAATGGCGGATCCAACAGGGTGCACAGTTGGCTTCCATAAGAACTTCCATAACTATACTTAAGAAAAAAATATTAATTTTTTTTTTTCAGTTACTAGTTAAAGTTAATCAATGTCAGGTATTGATTCTATTTAAAATAGTAAGAATTATTTATGTATTTTTGTATTAATAAGATAACACAGACAATATACATTTTTTATTTTATTCTATATTAACATTCTCA
>NW_017275020.1:193832-195898 GCF_001594065.2 Cyphomyrmex costatus | reverse complement strand
GCGGCGGCGGCGGCCCGCGCGCGCGATGGCGGCTGCGGTGGGGGCCGGACCGCGCCCAACGGACCTCGCGGTGCGGGAGGACCGCGCGCGATAGCTTATCGCGTCTGGAGGACCCTGGCGGCCATTGACTCTACGGCAACCACGCAATTTTTCCCACGCGAATGCGTCAGCACCCTGCGAATCCATTTTCTTCCCCGTTATCCCCTGCGGCGTTATTATCCCTCTCCCGTGACATCATACCCCTCTCACCCTGTGACGTCATCCCCTCCCCTCCCGTGACGTCATACCCCTCTCACCATGTGACGTCATCCCTGTCATCACCACAGAGTTCCTAAACGTATTATAATTTATATCCCTCGCGTTCTTAACCGCATTATAATTTATGTTGGTAAACCTGGTTCATATATGAAGTGCTTACGGAAAAAAGAACAAACTTGAGTTAGAACCGGCCTACATATACTACTGGTCACGTTATCTTTTTCTATATAATTAATAAAAGGTTAACATGACTTTAGTATTCACTGTATCTGGATAAACGGTATTGCAAAAACTGCCTATTCTCAATAGACCATTCACATATTGTATGCTATTATAGAGTCCAAATGAAGCTTTACGAGGTAACTTTGTTCATGAACTTCCAGTGGTGGGCAATCAGATCGCATCAACGTCTAAATGTTTAATCAAAGATGTTTTCCAATTGCTCAACATAAATGTACACAGAAATGTACAAAGTAAAGCTCTTTACACAGCTCAATTAGAACAAAATGTGTACGATGTTTAGATTAAGTTAAACTAAATGTAGCTTGTACGCCTGTATCAAATTTTAGTCTACCAAGTTTATTAACTCCGTAAAATATAAAGGAACGCAGGAATAAGGAATGACGTGGCAGCGGAATATAGGGTCACCAAAATTTAAAAAATGAAAAGAAATAAATTACAATACGTCAATATATTAAAAGTGCATTTTACAAGCGCGTGAGAGCGTAAAGGTACTAGATTATAATCGCTCGGTTACAACTTACGTTTATTCGTTCGCGTGTTATTACTCAGTCGACTTTTCGCGGAAAGATATATGTTCGCTGAATACGCTAGACAATTCCCCGAAAACGACTGTTTGCGAGTAACATACATAAAAAAAGAAAAGTAAGCTGTATATTTATTAATTAAATGTAGCATTTAGAATATGTTAACTATAATTTTTAAATTATCATTACCTTTACATATATTTGTATTAATTATTATAGCTTTTAGATAGTTTTTATTGTTTGTCTTATTCGCTCTAGCACAGCGCGAAGTGTTTTTACATAAAAAATTTTTCTATTTAAATAAAAATAGAACAAATAAAGGACTCTTTCTTTAAAAATATTATAAACGTGGAAATGGCATTGTAAGAGTCAAACGAAAAGAAAATTAACAACAAATTAATACATATATTCTAAAATGAACTTATAAAATTTACATAAATGTAACGATTAAAAAAACGGATGTTAATTACATTACTAGTTTCGACCAACAAATCTGGTCCTCTTCAGATGAAACACTTAACGTTGAAATGTACATAATTATGGACAAACATCAATACAAAAGAAAATCTTGTGCATAGTTAAATATATAACTGAAAACAATAAATGAACATATATTAATTAAAAGATTGTAATCTTAAATTCTAGGAATGAAAATTAACGATGCGCAAAACATACCAAAAAATTTGCAAATCTATGCGTGAAAATATTAGTTGGTCCGTGTATCCATATATTTACAAAAATAGTCATAATGATAATTGTCACACAATAAAAAAACAGTAAAAAAATTTTTTCTTTAAAAAAACTTATGTCAGAAATATTACAAAACTGTCGAAGTACATCTTGAGATAAAAAGTAATACATGGAACACGTCAAACATCCTCAACGGACCAATTCCAACTAAATAACGACCGGCAACAACTGATACAGAAAGATCAAATTTTGTTTATAATGGGTATATATGCTTCATGAAGACCTTCCGTGTCGGTTTGTAAGTTTAGGCTAAATTTCTGTTTTTTAATATTTAACATTTCTGAGACCAAT
>NW_017275020.1:188299-188586 GCF_001594065.2 Cyphomyrmex costatus | reverse complement strand
CGAAAAGCGAATGCGATTCGAAAATCGGCCGAAGGTTACATACACTTTACGTATGTTCACTTTATACTGGCAAACTTTAATTAATAATCGGTTACTTTTCGTGGTAATATATTAATACAATTTAACTCGTGATAGTACTGCGATAGTTTCAAATATACATCATATCAGTCAGCAGTCAGTAGAATTTAAAATAATAATTTTATTTAAAATAGAACAAATGTACATATTAAATTTTGTTTAATACGTATTTAAATGAAGACTGCACGGTTTATTGTCGGTGAGCCGGG
>NW_017275020.1:186699-188176 GCF_001594065.2 Cyphomyrmex costatus | reverse complement strand
TTATTCGTTAACGCGATTGCATATTACAAAACAAAATTATTAAATAAATGTAAAACAGTTGCTTTTCGTAGTAATATATTATGCGCGGTGCGGTGTTGTGAGGGGGACAGCGAAAGCTAGTCGTAAATGATTCGAAAATTAACCAAAAATTGCACTGTCCCCTTCACCACACCGCTCCGTGTGCAGTCAAAATGCCCCATGACAGTCGAATGGCATTGTTCTGCGCGCGGAGCGGTAAGGTGAGGGGGACAGCAAAAACTAGACGCAAATGATTCAAAAATTAACCGAAAGTTGCACTGTCCCCCTCACCGTTCCACGTGCAGGTAAGATGCCTCATGACAGTCGAATGGTTTAAATATTCATCATACCAAGTTGCAGTCGGGAGTATTTAAAATTTCAAATATATATAAATATATATAAATATATATAAATATATGGAATAATATGAGATGAGGGGTACAGCGGAAAGCGGAGGCGATTCGAAAATCGGCCGAAAGTTACATACACTTTACGTATGTTCACTTTGTAATGGCAACTTTAATTGATAATCAGTTACTTTTCGTGGTAATATATTATTACAATTTAAATCGTGATAGTACTGCGATAATTTTAAATATACGTCATATCGGTCAGCAGTCGGTAGTATTTAAAATAATAATTTTACTTAATATGTATTTATAACTGCTCGGTTTATCGGTGAACCGGGTAAGGGGGGGATGTGCGACTAGCGTCCGCCCTTCAAAATCAAAACAATCCCAAGGCTGCTTTCACTAACCGTCTAATATTAACGCATTGGTTTTAGAATAACATATTTATTCTTTATTATTTGTTAACGCGATTGCATATTACAAAACAAAGTAATTAAATAAATGTAAAACAGTTGCTTTTCGTAGTAATACATTATGCGCGATGCGGTGTTGTGAGGGGGACAGCAAATGCTAGACGTAAACGTTTCGAAAATCAACCGAAAGTTGCACTGTCCCCCTTACCTCACCGCTCCGCGTGCAGACCAAATGCCCAATGACGATCGAATGGCATTGATCTGTGCACGGTGCGGTGTGGTAAGGGGGACAGCGAAAGCTAGAAGTAAATGATTCGAAAATCAACCGAAAGTTGCACTGTCTCCCTCACCGTTCCGCATGCAGTCGAAATGTCTCGTGACAGTCGAAAGGTTTAAATATAATACCAGTCAGCAGTCGGGAGTATTTAAAATAATTTTATTTAAAACATATATTTCAAATATATATATGTATTTAATATGTGATGAGAGATCCAGCGGAAAGCGGAGGCGATTTGAAAATCGGCCGAAAGTTACATACACTTTACGTATGTTCACTTTGTACTGGCAACATTAATTAATAATCAGTTACTTTTCATGGTAATCTATTAATGCAATTTAACTCGTGATAGTACTGCGATGGTTTTAAATATACGTCATATCGGTCAGCAGTCCGTAGAATTTAAAATAATAATTTTA